>NC_056570.1:3569937-3702128 GCF_013358625.1 Macadamia integrifolia | reverse complement strand
GGGGGGGACAATAAAAAAGAGAATGATACAAGAAAATGGGGGAGGGGGGAAAGAAGAGAGGAATGTCCCAAGAAGATGCCTAATCTAAGGGGGCGGAGAGAAGAGAGGAAGGTCCCACGAAGAAGCCAGGGACCGATTTCTATTTGTATCTGGGCAAACAACAAAATTATGAAGAATTTTTTTCCTCACATCAAAAGTAATAGCATCCCTAATTTGCTCCAGTGAACGAGAATTGGTAGTCCATCTTCTTTTGTTCCTTGCCCACCAAATATGATATAATGTTGTACTGAATGCCAACTTGCCAAGGTGATCACAAAGGGTTTTACCATTAAAAGCATTTAAAATTCATTTCCATTCTCTTTCAAATGGAAGAATAATTTTAGGACTCGACTAAAGCTTACGAAGCAGAATGCTTCCCCAAACCAACTTAAAGAAAGGAAAATAAAAAAACAAGTGCTCAAGGCTTTCAAAGGAATTCCAACATCGGTAACAATTAGGGACAAAAATATTTCTATATATAAGAAAGTCTTGAGCGGGAAGACAATTGGTCATAGCTCTCCAGGTCGAGAAAGTCTACGGGGATTGTTAATGTTGATGGCTAAAATTTTTTTTCCTTTGTCTTCTCAGAAGGAGGAAAGACAGAAGCAGGAGAAGGAGGAAAGGTTGCACTGGAGCAGAGATGATTGAGATTAGAAATCAAAACTCGAAAGCTGAAGGAAGGAGCTGGTGGGAGAAGGGAGGTGAGGGTTAAAATTGTCAAAAAACCTCCTTAATTGAGGGATGAACACTATTTTTTGTAGTTTTGTAAACCCAAACCTAAAACCATGTATTTTTATTAATTGAAAAATAAGTTGGATAATTTTGTAAAGGAAAACCCAAAAATGAGTAATCATGTAATTTTCTCAATATCTTTCGACACCCATTACCCATAACAACTTCCCTAATACCATTTTAAGTCGGAGAACAAATTGCAATCGCCTCAATAAAACCTTTTAGGCTTTAAATGCCTCATAAGATCTTATTTAATCAACTAATGCTGTTATCAAAATTTTAGGTATTGATGGCACTCGGGATTGATTGGTTGATGTCCACCGTACATTAGTAATTTTCTCATCAACATGGCATCATATATATGTCACTTAGGCTGTGTTTGGTAGCCAAGAAAAGAAAAAAGTACATTTTTTGTACTTTTTTTCTTGGGTTAAGGATTTTTCTTTGCACTTGGTAATGTCTTCACCCAAGAGAAGATTTCCCTTTTCAAATTCAAAATTTTCTTTTGCTCCCCCAAAACTTTTCTTGCCAAAAACACAAGAAAATATGAGAAAATATGAAAATATAATAAGATAAAAATGAATGATTACACAATGATTTCCTATGTATCTATCTCTCTCTTAAAATTCAAAAATTTCTGAATTTTGTTCTTTTCTTTTCTTTTCTTCTCTTCGTAACCAAACATACATACTCTTTTTATTTTCTCACCATTTCTTCTCTTTTCTTCTCTTTTCTTTTCTTCTCTTGGCTACCAAACGTAGCCTCAGGATCTCAACACTCCAAGCACGTGTTGGACATAAAGAAAAAATAATATCAGAGTAACCATGTATGTAAGGGTGCTGAGACCTTCCCGCAGGTGGTGCCGTGATTTGTATGGCAAAAGTGGAATTAATTGAATGGAAGTTTCTTCACTATAATTGTGAAATTAATTTTTTTACGGATTATTTGACAAAAAAATTAGTGGCAAAGTTTGAAACTTATATTAGAGCCTGTTTGGTAACTTTTCCGAGATCATCTTTTCTGTTCTAGATTCCATTTTAGAACAGAAATGGACAAAAAAAGGTTTGGTAATTCCTCTCTCATTTTTATGCCCAAGAAATGAACCGTTTCAAAATATCATCTCAAGAACAAAAATGAGGTAACACGTTTTGGGTGATACTTCAATCCTAAGATGGTCTTTAAGGAAATAAAAAAAGAAATTGTTCCCGATAAAAACCTCAAAACCTCCTTTTGATAAAGACTAACATCATATTCCAAAGGAGAAGGAGCCGCTCTTGCCTTCAGTTGGACGACCTTGTGGATCGACATTGCTCCCTCCGGGAAAGTCGATCTTGCCTCTGAACTCACTCCGAGAATCCGACCTTGCCTCTACTCCTAAAGCCCTCAGAACTCACTCTGGCTTTCGCTTTTAGTCGACCCAGAACTTCTTGGTAGGTACATCCCTCCCAGATAAAGTGATGTTTCTTCTTCTTCTCTTCTCCTCAATGTTCGCTGCATGTTCTCTTAATATCTGACCAAAGAAGAGAAAGAGAGGGTGAGAGAGCAAGAAATCGTCAGGAGACAAGATAACATTCTGTAGTTGCCAAGGAAATTCTTTAATCAGAAAAAGAAAAGAGATAGGGTAATTTTTCACCTCTTTGGTTCCTCCCTCTAAGCAATAAATCATCAAGTAATTTTCAACACTTTTGAGTTCCCAGTTGCAAAATTTTCTGCTTTCAGTTCCTCTTTTTTTTTCTAAAAGATGATCTTTATAAAAAAGAGAAGGAAAAGTACATCAACAAGAAAAAACCAATAAAAAGGTAAGGCAGAAAGAAAAAAACCCTTAGCGCCGCTAGCAATCTCCACCTTCGGCATGGCCATCAGCAGAGAGAGCTAGAAAAAGCCCTACGGGAATCTAAAACAATGCCTACCCTGAATATCATTCTGTAAGAACTCTGTTATATGTCTAGGGAAAGACACCGAGAATACAGAGTTTCCAGATTTGGAAGCCTGTTTTGCCAAGTAGTCCGCTATTGGGTTAGCTTCGCGAAAGCAGTGGGAGATCTTCCATGGGATCAATTCTAGGAACGGAAGAAGAGACAACCATTGTTGGAGAGTGAACCATGGAATACGGTTACTCTGAATCGCAGTGACCACCGCAGCCGAGTCAGACTCTATCCAAAGACCCCTTGCATCCAGCGCCTTTGCCATCAAAATGCCCTCCATAATAGCCTCAAACTCAGCTTCATAAATCTGTTTAATGCCCAGAAAAATACTAAAAGAATCACGAACCTGGCCATCATGGTCGGGAGCTACCCCTCCAGCCCCTGCTCTTCCCGGATTTCCCAGAGCACTACCATCAACATTAATCTTGAGCCAATTTGGATGAGGCTTACACCAGTGGACTTTCAGAGGAGGGAGACACCTGGACGGAGCTACAGATAAACCCAATCTCCTACAACACATAACATCAATCGGGGATTTCACCTCTCCCTTCACCTTCCCTATGCAAAGACAGAGCTCTTGCCGACTAAAATCAAATATTTGCTTATCATTCCTGGCACTGTTATCGTGACACCTTCTGTTTCTTTCCCACCAAATATTTGCTGCTATAATAGAAAAACCCATCATCCAAGGTGTTTTGAGATTGACTACTCGTCCCTTCGA
The DNA here is from genome assembly GCF_013358625.1 of Macadamia integrifolia. Lineage (NCBI taxonomy): Eukaryota > Viridiplantae > Streptophyta > Magnoliopsida > Proteales > Proteaceae > Macadamia > Macadamia integrifolia. The sequence continues at coordinate 3,698,711 of NC_056570.1, read as the reverse complement.
TTTCCACCAACTAATCAGATTATTAATCGACTGATGCATTTTCCATCTCACATCAAAGCAGTCAGTAAAAGATTTCCAGACAGAAGTCGCGAAGGAGCATCTGAGGAAAATATGATCAATACTGTCCTCGCCTTGGTTGCAGAGGGCACACCTTGAAACAAGGTAAATCCCCTTATGTCTAATATGTTTGTCTGTTGGCAGTCTACCATGTGCAAGGCGCCAACCTAGAGTGGAGAACCTAGGCGGCAGACCTTTCCTCCAAACCAGAGTGCTCCATGGAGTCTTGTTAGCCTTCCTTCTGATGCCCTTCCAAACTAAGGCTATAGAAAAATTTCCCATGGTCGACAAGGACCAGCAGCATGTGTCATCTAATTCGCCTGAAGGAATTTTAATTTGCTTTATTTTTTCAAAAATTCTTCTCAACTCCGCCGATCTCATCTCAGGGAGCGCCCATTCTCCACCACAAATAAATTCTCTCACTTTAGCTGTAAATGTAAGAGTTGTCAAGTCAAAACCCTCTAACTCCTCCAGAACTGATTTAGGTCCCCACCATTTATCTTTCCAGAAATTTGTAAGATTACCATTACCGATAATCCATCTCTCATTATCTTCCACAAACCTCCAAACTTTTTTCACCCCCAAGGCAATAGAGGAAGAAACTCCTTTCTTGAGCTTACCATCTTTTTTAACAAAGCGGGCTTTAAGGAAGGAGCTGTAGGCTGTCCTCTCATGCTTGATCCTCCACGCAAGCTTGCACAACATAGCTTTATTGGTATCTCGGAGTCTCCTAATACCTAAACCGCCTTCCTCTTTAGGCATGCAAAGGGAGTCCCATTTAACAGTAATTTTTCTGGACGTTTCAGTCTCCCCCGTCCAAATGAAGTTTCTCATCCATCGTTCCATTATAGATAAAAGGGAAGAAGGCCACCAATAAATAGCAAAACTATGGTTAGGGATACCAGCAATGACTGATCGGACCAACTCCGTTCTGCCCGCCAAAGACACAAGCTTTACTTTCCAACCCGCAAGATGGCCTTTCACCTTGTCCATCACTGGAAGCAGAGCCTCTTTCTCGACTCTACCCTTAAATATTTCAACTCCTAAGTAGCGAGTTGGGAAAGTGCATATCTGAAAAGTCCTCATTCGTTATAAACTATAAAGAGAGAGATTCTATAACTAGCGAAGAAAAATAAAAATTGTGATGTGTTGATATCGTGGTGCTGATCGGCAGAGTGAGATGAGAACCACTTCTGGCTGTCCAACGCCAACCCCATCCTGATCCCCACAACCTCTGCATTTCCAAGTAGTGATGACAAAGGGGTTGTGTGGGGTGGGTTTTTGGTGATCCTATTCCAACCCTGTCTTAACCCTTGAAACTGAAACCATCTCACTTCTCACAGGTCTGAAATTGAAAGCCCAATGCAGTGAAATTACCTAACAGAAAATGGATCGGTATCTGAAACACATGGGAGTTATCCATTTTACCTGCCCCATCACTGATATCAATTTCATTTCAATATGGTCATTAATGACAGTTGAGTAAATATTGAAATAATAAAAAAAAATGTGCCAGGAAATAGTTCTTACTAAATGCCATTTCATTCCAGAACTATCTCTAGAATGGTTTTGGAACAAGTTTACCAAGCTCTCATACAAGTCAAAAAATCATCTTTCAATGAGATAACACAAATAAATGATTTTGCCAAAGAACGGCGTTCTCATAATGGAATCGTTACCAAACGGGCTCTTACTCTCCTCATTTTTTTTTTTTTAAATAATGATCGAGTTTCTTCTGGATATTCAAGGTATGTTAAGATTTCGGTTCAAAGAGAGTTTATTTTATTTTTCTTTATCTTTTAGGGTGTGTTATTTTTTTTTCTACTGATGACAATGCCAATGATGAGAAGTTTTAGATTAAGCATTCATTCTTCTTGTCGGAATATCTGGCCTAGTCTAGTTTTGATTATACATTCTTTCTTCTTTTCTATTTCTTAATACAAAATTCCCTTCAGTGAAGAAAAAAATGTTGAAGTTCAATCCGTATTAGTTGGAGCAAAATCTGATCGGTTTGGTTTTACATTGGGGTTTTATCGAACCAGTAAAAATAGAAACGAAATTGGACCAATAAAAAAAAGAAGATTAAACATGAAAAAAAAAAAATGAACACCCCATTCCGAAAAAAAAAAAAAATAGTTACATTGATCTCCTTGTGTTCGATGTAAAACTAAAATCGAACTGAACTAAACATGATGATAGACCGATTAGAAACCAATTTCAATAAATGATAAGAAACCAGATCAATACTAAAACCAAAACCAATACAATGAAAAAAAAAAAAAGCATGAAACCTTCTGTTGGTTTAAACAAGTATTTAAAACAAATGTTTGAAAAAATGCAAGGAGGAGAGAGAGTGTCTGGTGATTTGGAAAGGGATTCAGCCGACGAAGAAGAATGTGATGGAAGTGCTAGGGAATCTCCTGATCGAGGTCCAGAGGTTCTGGTCTCTAATGGTTTACCGGAGGTGGTCATGAATAAAAGATCATATGCAACGGTAGTGGGAAACTCTTCATGGCCTGCGATTGATTCGCTCCCTGATCCAATCCAGGCAGGGAACTTCCGACGCATAGTCATTCCCCAACAAGACTATGAATCCAAAAGGCAAAACTTTCGTTTTGCACTGATAGGGAGAGTGAACTTCCGCCTAATTTCACTTGATGCTTTGAGGGAGGAGGCACGTGTCAACTGGAAACTCAGTAAAGGCGTGACCATGCATCCCCTTGGGAAAGGTTTTGTAATCTTCCAATTTCAATGTGAAGGTGACAAGTCTGCAGTATGGAGGAGGAGTCCATTATGAGTAGGAGATCAGGTTATCCGATTCCAACACTGGAAGCCTGATTTCAATATCCATGAGAAGCAGACATTCACAAAACTTGTTTGGATCCGTCTTCCGGATCTTCCTCTCGAATACTGGCATGAGAACGTGCTATTATCTATTGCGAAGGCAGTGGGTCGCCCTGTGGCTTTAGACCGTAGGACAAGGGAAGGTTTTCTAGGGTACTTTGCAAGGGTGCTTGTTGAAATTGATATATCAGAGACGGCTGTGAGGATTGACGAAGTTCAGGTCGAAAGATTAGAACCAGGTACTGCTAAGGTATTTGGTTTTCATCAAAAGGTGGTATACGAAGACAATGTTGAGCGATGTGGGTACTGCAGGCGATTGGGCCATCAAGTATCGGTTTGTAGATTGAAGAAAGCAGAGGATGCAAAGCAATCTGCCAAGGATAATGCAGCATTAGTCCCAGGGGCGGTGTTCGTGGAAGATGGAGTCAACCCGGAAAGGGTTAACTCGGTGGTGGAGTTACCATGTTTAAGTGGGGATTTTATTAATGCAAATCAAGACATTCAAAATTTAGGGAATCATCATGATTCGGTGGAAGGTGGAAATCTCCAAGTAATTTTGGAAGCCCCTTTAATTACTCCAAATGAAATTGGAAAAGAGGCTGTCACGTTGGTCAATGAAGAGGATTTTGAAATTCAAAATTCTGTAGATAAAGTTCTTCAAGACCCATTGGATAATTCATTAGAGAATGGGTCGGATTTGGTTTTAGAATATGGATCCTTTGATGGGGACCCGCTTCCTCCCTGCCCGCCCATTGAAGACACAGACCATGGTGTGATGAATGGGTCTCAGAGTGAAGTTCAGGGACCTGATCTTAGACTCTCTACCCGTCAAAGGAGAGGGCTGGTGGTGGCTGGTCGTGGTCGTTCAGGTGGTAACCAGATGGGGTGGCAGCCTCTTCCTTCGGCGGAGTTTCTTTTGGAGCATAATGACCCCTCAATTTCTGATCTAAACTCAAGGGGTCTTCTCTCAATCACGCATTCAGACATGAGTGTTGTGGATAGGGAAGCTCTGTTGAGGGAGAAAGAAAATGGAGAGAAGGCGGCGGCTGTGAAGCAAAAGAAGAAGGGTGGTGGTCAGACTAAAAAGTCTGACAAGCGTTCGGCGGCAAATTAGTGATCCATGAGGGTCTTTTTCTGGAATATTCGTGGAGTGAGGAAGGCTGCTGGTAAAAGGGCCTTACGAATGCTGGTGAAGGAGTTTTTCCCAGATATTTTATGCTTGGCTGAACCTATGGTTCAAGTGAGTAGATTTCCAGCTCTGTTTTTCAATAAGTTGGGTTATTCTTTTGATTTTATTCACAATAATAGGCAGAATAAGGTTCCAAATTTGTGGATTATTTGGAAGTGTGGGATAGCTCGTCTAATTGTTAAAGCAATGTCGGAACAACATATTTCAGTGGAGTGTGACTGGCCTGGTAGCAAGGTTGGCTTATCTTTTGTTCATGCGAGTTCTTTCAAAGTAGTTCGTCGCCAGTTATGGTTGGAGTTGGAATCGCAGGTTTCTTCTGCGATTCCATGGTCTGTTCTTGGAGATTTTAATGCAACCTTGTTTTCCAATGAAAAAAGGGGGCCAGGAACCTTTAACCTTGGCTCTACGGCAGAATTCCAGGCGATGATAGATGCTTGTTTGTTATTACCAATTTCATCTACTGGAAAAAAATTTACCTGGACAAACAATAGGAGAAGAGGACATGTGGCAGCAGTGTTGGATCGCAGCTTTTGTAATGAAAAATGGATAGACTTTTTCAGAAATGTTATGCAACGTGTCTTATTGAGTTCGGTATCAGATCATGCTCCGTTGCTTGTAATTTCTGATATTGTCTCAAAGCCGAATAATATTCCATTCAGGTTCCATGGATTTTGGATGGAAAATGAAAATTTTCTTTCAGTGGTTGATGAGGCGTGGAAGATGCAGATAAAAGGTGATCCTATATATGTTTTATCGGCAAAGCTGAAGAGAGTAAAGGGGGTGTTAAAGGTATGGGCTCATGATTCCTTTTCAAATATTAATATGGAGTTAGAGCAGGCAACGGAGGCTTTAAAATCGATCCAAGACTCAATTGAAGAATCAGGTATGTCTGATGATCTTTTCAATAAAGAAGCTGATGCTAAAACGGCCTTGCTGATTGCCAGTCGTAGACACGAGGCTCTTTGGGCTGAGAAGGCGAAACTGAGATGGGTGAAAAATGGGGACTGCAACTCCAAGCTTTTTCATCTCTGTGAAGATGAGGAGGGCGAGAAATCATATTTCTGCTTTAAAGCGGGAGGATGGGTCTTGGGTCTTGGATCAAAGGGGAATTGCTGAGTATATTGCCTCTTTCTTCGAGAAGTTTCATGAACCAACCAGTATTATAGAGCATCCTGATCTTCTGGATTGTATTTCAAAAAATTTGTCCAATGAAGATGTGGCTAGTCTAGAAGCGATTCCTGGCAGAGAAGAAATCAAAAAAGCAGTGTGGGATATGGATCCTGATAGTTCTCCTGGTCCTGATGGATTTCCAGGAAAATTTTTTAGGAAATGTTGGGAGATAGTGGAGACGGACTTTGGTAAGGCAGTTGTTTATTTTTTTCAAATGGGATACTTGCCCAAAGGAATAAATAACTGTTTTATTTCCTTAATTCCAAAATCTGATGGTGTTTCCTCTCTGGATAAATTTAGGCCAATATGCATGGGTAATGTTTTCTGTAAGTTTCTATCTAAAATTATGTCCTCCAGGCTTATGCCTCTTTTGCCGCGATTGGTCTCAGATGAGCAGGGTGCATTTTAGAAGGGTAAGATTATTTCTTCCAATATTAGTCTGGCCTCGGAGCTGGCAAATCTTATGCATTCCGCTGTGAGGGGTGGAGGAATGGGATTGAAATTGGATGTGCAGAAGGCATATGACTCCTTATCATGGAAATTCCTTTTTGCCTCATTGGTAAAGTTTGGTTTCTCGGACAAATGGATCTCTTGGATCCAGCTTCTTTTAAGCTCTTCCAGGTTATCTGTTTTAGTGAATGGAGGGCCAGTGGGTTTTTTCCCAGTGGGCAAAGGTATGAGACAAGGAGATCCTATTTCTCCATTCTTATTTATCTTGGCAGAGGAGGTGTTCTGCAGAGGTTTGAAGTTGCTAGTAAGGGATGGGAAGCTGAAGTCTCTCCCGGGACCTCGAGGTGTGTCCATTCCCTCTCATTTATTTTTTGCAGATGATATATTTATTTTTATGAATGCTTCTGCAAAATATGTGAAGAATCTCCAAGATTTCCTAGAAAAATATCAAGCTTTTTCAGGGCAGAATTTCAATCTGGATAAAAGTAGCCTGTTTTTTAGGAAGGTGGCACCCCACAGGAAACAATATATTTCTTCTCTGTTAGGTATAAAATCAGAGAGACTTCTGACGAAGTATCTAGGCGTGGAAATTTTCAAGGGAAGAGTGAGAGGATCTCATCTGTTACCTTTGCTAGATAAGATAAAAAGTAAGCTAGCTGGATGGAAGGGTAAGCTGCTCTCAATGGCGGGAAGAGTGGAGTTGGTGCGATCTGTGATCTCTAGTATTCCTGTACATAACTTTACAGTATATTGGTGGCCAGACCATTCTATTAAATTGGTGGAGCGGTGGATGCGTAATTTTATCTGGTCAGGTGATATGGAGGTTACAAAGAAAATAGTGGTGAATTGGGACGATGTGTGCAAACCAAAACAGGAAGAGGGGTTAGGCATTCGCAGACTGCGAGATGTAAATTTTGCCTGTCTAGAAAAATTGACTTGGCAGATTAAGCATGAGGAGTCCTCTATGAGTAAGTTCTTCCGGGGTCGCTTTCTAAAAGCAGACGGATCTCTAAAATCTAGCCATATCTCCTCTTCGATTTGGCCAGGGATAAAGAAAGTGTGGAATTTTGTGACTTTAAATGAGCAGTGGACAGTAGGTAATGGGCAAAAAATTGATTTTTGGAAGGGCAGGTGGTTGGATCATCTCTCCATTGAAGAAATGCTTCTGAATGATGGCGGTCACAGTGGGAATTTAAAGGCAAAAGTCTGTGATTTTATCCATAACTTTAGATGGGAATTTCCTTAGGTAGCATCTAACTTCATGAAAAATATTACAAATAAAGCAAAATTGATCTATATTTCAGGCATGGAGGATGAATGTCATTGGAGCCCTTCTTCAGCAAGAGTTTTTTCCATAAAGTCAGCCTGGGAACCTGTAGAAGAAGCTCGCCTAAGGTGAGCTGGTCATCTTTGGTGTGGAAGTCCTCTATTCAACCGCGCCAAGCAGTTTTTGGATGGAGATTGATCAGAAATAAACTTGCGTTAAATATGAATGTGAAAAGGAGGGGTGTCTCTCTGCCCTCAAAGTGCAGTTTTTGTGGTAAGTCGGAGGAGTCTAAAGATCATTTATTTTATGAGTGTAGCTTTGCTACCTCTATATGGTCTCGGTTCTGTCAATGCTTTGGTGTGTTGAGACCAACTTTTTCTGATGAATCTCATCTGATTTCTTGGTGGAAACTCCAAGCAAAATCAGTGTCATTGAAAGGGGTGTGGAATAAGGGGTTTGTGTTAATCCCTTTTTTTATTTGGATGGAGAGAAATTCTAGGCGGTATGAAGGAGTCTCTTCTTCTGAGCAGATTTGTTTTTTGAAAATAAAAATGAAATTCGTTCTCAGACACTAGCCCATTCTGGGGTGGATGTTTCGATTGAAGATTTGATGTGCTCTAGAAGGTTGGGATTTTCAGGGGTTCAACGCCGGCAAAAAGAATTATTTGAAATTTTTTGGTGTACTCCTCCAACAGGATGGGTCAAATTAAATTCTGACGGCTGCTCATTGGGCAATCCGGGAAAAGCAGGTGGGGGAGGTCTTCTGCGCAATGAGAAGGCTGAAGTGTTATATAATTACAGAGAGTTCCTTCAAATTGGCACAAATTTTGAGGCGGAATTCCAAGCTATTATTGCAGGAATTGAAGCTGCAAACCGATTGGGGGTGCAAAGTTTATGGATTGAATGTGACTCAGTCGTGGTGGTTCATCTTTTGCAGAAAAAGAAAATTCCTTGGAAATTTCGGCAAAGGTGGATTAACTGCTTACCCTACCTTGAAAGGGTGGAGTGGAAGATCACACACTGCTTTCGTGAATAGCGGATTTCTTGGCAAAGTCTGCAGCTCGCTTTGAGACCTCTTTACCAGTGACATCTTGGCCGGCCTTGGTAAAAATGGATCTAGATATGGATGCCTCGGGTCGTCCGAGATATAGACTGCTATAGCCCTCTAATTCAGTCTTCAAATCATAGTGGAGGAGAGTTGGTTGATGGTCTTTTTTCTGCTGATGGCAATGCCGAAGGTGGATTAAATCTTCTCCGCTCTAGTTCAGTCTTCAAATGGTTTTTTTTTTTTTTTTTTTTTTTTTTTTTTGGAGCGGGAGGAATTTTTCCTGATCATTTTGGTAAAGTGATATGTTCATATAAAAAATATATGGGAGTGACAAGGGTATTTGAGGCTGAAGTAGAGGGGCTGATGGAGGGTTTGATGCGAGCCAAGGACATGGACATTCAACATTTGTGGATTGAGTCAGACTCGAGTGCTGTTGTGTTTTTAATTCAGCAAAGGAAGATTCCTTGGTTTGCTCTGCAAAGGTGGCTATATCTTCAGCCTTACATGAGAAGAATTTCTTGGAAAATTTCTCACAATTACAGAGAGGGGAACTCAGTGGCAGATTTCTTGGCAAGAGATGCGGCTAAGAGTGGTATTTCAGGAGTTGATGTGATATTGCCTCCTCACATAGGGGATTTTCTTTCTAGAGATGCCGAGGGAAGACCAAATTATAGATTCCCTTAGAGTTTTTCCTTTTCTCCTGCTGATGGCAATGCCGAAGGTGGGAGGATAGGGAGGCTATTGGTTCTTTTTATTGTTGGATTGGTTGTTGGGTTGTAATTGTTTTCTTCTTTTCTTTCTTCTTATGAAATAAAATTTTAGCGAAAAAAAAATTGTCGATTTTTTGATTCGGTATTTTATCCCTCTTGTATTATATTTTTATATTCTTTTTTAATACAAATGATATTTTAGCGAAAAAAAAATGAAAGAGAGGGTCTTGTTATGAACCCCCTCTCCCCATATACCTTTCCCCTTTTTTGTACAATGTGAATGGGCCACGGTGACCTGATTCTTGTTCACTGTGGTCTTAGGAAAACTCGATATATACCTTTCAAATTAAAGATTTTTTTAATTTGTGACCCCATGCAAGAGTACTTTTAACCCAAATGTCGCTCCACTTTGATAGATGTCGTTGAAAAGAGGGCTTAAAATACTCTAGAAAGTCCTAAAAATAGAATATATAGAAGAAATAGTGCAAAGTTTCAGACCATCGAAGCATATTTCTTATCCATGAGGATTTCAGCATGGGACCTGAAATTGTAATACTCATACAAAACATAATGAGTTTGATCCAAAAAAATGAAAAATAAAAAATAAAAAAGAAAGAAAAGAAAAGAAGTAAGGCTCGTCCTAAGCTTCACGATTCATCTTTTTCCTTCTCTTTTCCTCCTTATTGTCAATACTCAATACCTTCTCGATCCCGGCACCTTTGTTTTGGAGGTCATGAGGGGGCGGGGACCATTGTCAAAGAAATCAAGACATAATAGTAAATGCCACATACTTAATTATGTGACATAACAGTCGATCAATTGTGAATAGAAACTAAGAGAATCTATGAAATAATGAAACGGTTCACATATTTATTTATTTATTTTCACAATAAAAAGCTTCACATGGATTTCTATAAGAACTATAATTCATTGGAATCATCGACCTTCAGAGATCATAGATTATGCACTAATGATGGCTGAGTAATTCCTAAGGACAAAAAAAATCACAAAAACCTTTTGAAGGCACAAAAGGTGTGTCATCAATGGTTGTTCTTAGACCAAGCACTTTAGCTCTGGTGGAGGAATCTCTCCCTCCAAATAAAGCATAACTTGTCGCATAGATGGCCTTGCAGTTGGAATGGAGTGAGAGCAAAGATATCCAAGTTTTAACACCAACTCCATTTCCTCCACTTCATAATTCATCCCCAGTCTTGGGTCCACGGTATCAAGAATCTTGCCGTTACTCCAACATGAGATTACCCAATCCACCAGCACCCTACAATCTTCAGATGCTTCTGGCTCTATGGGCCTCCTACCACAAGCAACTTCAAGCAAAAAAGAGCCAAATGCAAACACATCCACACTAGGGTTCGCCTTGCCAGTAACACAAAGTTCTGGTGCAAGATAATCAATTGTCCCCACTACATGGGTGGTTTGAGGATCAGTTCCATGATCATATAGATATAGTCTTGCAAGCCCAAAATCTCCTAATCTTCCATTTAGCTCCTTGTCTAATAAGACATTACTGGACTTCACATCTCTATGAACCACAACTTGTTCCCATTCTTCGTGCAAATACAACAATGCGGCTGCCACACTTTTGATTATTCGAAATCTTTGACACCAACTCAGTATTGCCTTTGTTGTTGTTTGATCAAAAAGGAGTTTGTCTAAACTCCCATTGGGCATGAAATCATAGACAAGGAGGAGTTCTTCCTTACGTCTACAATAACCCAGGAGTCTGACTATGCTCCGGTGCCTCAATTTTCCGATGCTAATAATCTCAGCAATGAATTCTCTTTCCCCTTGTCTAGGATTGTGGGAGACTCTCTTCACTGCAACTTCGGTCTTGGATGTGGGTAATACACCTCTAAAGACCATACCAAAGCCACCAATTCCAAGTAACTCCTTGTCCTTAAATCCCTTAGTGGCGATGTAGAGATCTTTATATTTGAACCTCTAAGGTCCATAATCGAGTTCCCAATCTTCAAGCACTTCGGCAAACTTTCTTTTCCTTTTCACTATAAATAGGATGATGAAGAAGATCAAGATTAACACTAAAGTAGCACCTATCACAGAAAATGCAACAATAAAAAGCCCAAGTCTGGTTTTATGGCTATTTTTAGGAAGTTTTGGAAGTTTGGAGAGTGTGAGTTCAGTTGCTTCCCCATTCAGTTTAAAACTCCATCCCAAAACATAATTTGTTACTGGCAATGCGTATGTAGATGAGGAGAAGCCCACAAACATGGGATCAATGATGATCTTAGAAAGATCAATTTTGAAGGACAAGAGTGGGATGGCTGGTTTGGGGACTTTAATAGGAGCTAAAGTCACATTTAGTTGCTCCTTTGCACCACAATATTCCACCCAGAGTTGCAAGAGGTTTCCACCGACAAGGCTTAGGTTTACATGCTTATTCTCTTGATCACTGAAGTAGGAAGCAGTTGCAGATTGAACAGATTTCAAGTCATTGATATCGATACTGACGTGGTTTCCATCGATATCGTTGAATTCCTTGTTTTGAAGGCTATCCAGTTCGATTGCAATGATATGGTTGGATGATTTGCCGATGTTGGTAGGGTTGAAGAGGCCGACATAAGTGGATGCCAAAGCACCTGGGAACTCTCTTGAGGGTGCAATCACGAACGTTATACCAGGGCCACCTATTGTTCCTAAAGTAGAGAACATGGCAAATATAAAAGTAGTGGAGAAGGAGAGAGCAGTACCGGTGGAGGAATTCCTGAAGTGAATCGGATGGGGGTAGAAGGCATGACCCATCTGTTGCAAAGTGTTGTTTACTAACATTAAGAGACCATTGTCTGTAATCTGGGCTAAGCCGTCCATGCTCATGTTGACTCCTTGAAAACCATTGTAAGTAAAACCAAGGTCTTCTTGTGATGCTACAAATCCCTTGAGGAGAAGAAAGAACAGCACAAGCTTAAACAACATTATTTTTCCACTTTTTTTGTTTTTCTTTTCCTAAAATTTAGTAATTCACTACTTACTGGTCTCCTTTGTTCTAAGAATTTTGTTAAGTATATGAAGAACTCAATACTTGAAAGGTTCATTGTTGTGCCAGGCGTTTGAGTTTAAAGCACAACTGTTGTAATTAGACCATTCTGGATGATCAAAACAATTTACCCATCTATCCAGTCCTTAATTTGTCTGTTCTGAAGGATTTTTGTTAAACTTGATGAGAAGTTGTTTTCAAGCAGTGCATTGTGGACTTGGAATAAACTTCTATAGTGATGATGGCTTTAAACCAGCCATGAGCCCACCAAGTCCTAACTTCTATTTTTTTGGGTGGAAAACTAGGAATTCTTTTACTATCTAAGAAAGTTGTTTGGTAGAAAATTTCAAATTAAACATCGAACATTGAATAAGACAGGATCTAAGCCAAATGATGACCCCATCACTGTGACATACAGAAAACCCACCCTTTGTCGATACCTTTAGAATCCCCCTCATTTATGGCCTTATGCTAGTTGCTGCTGAGTCCACACGACTAAGTAGTGTTCTTCTTTTCAAATATTAAAAATGAACATCCAAATATTTTTTAGGTCAATGAATAATTTGTTAGGCTTGTCTCGAATTCTTGATCCATTTTAAAGATTGACTCGCTACGACATATTTTGGTGGTGACCTGAATGAGAAGTTTTTTGAGATCTATAATGAAAGCAGAGAAGATCGACCGCGACCCAATGGGTCGACCCGTGACTTGGAGTATATAATGTATTATTGTCTTATTGAGCAAGTTATTGTAATTGGGGGGGGTTTGATCTAGGGTTTCAGGGCGAGTTTTCTCGCCACTATTTGGGTGTAATCTCTCTTCTGCATAGTGAAACATCTTCTTCTTCGCCACTACAAGTTGAATTTGGTACCTCTCCAAATTACATGGTTGCACACCTAAAAAGGTGTGTTTAATTCCCTCGATCCATAACTTCCAAGAAGCTTGCATCAAAAGATAATCTTCAATAATCTGTGGAATAGTAGGTCCTAAATATTATAGCAATTGATTTGTTTCAATTTCACTGACATGCAGGAGAATTGGCTTTCACTGCTCAACACAGTGTATAGTCATTTAGTAACGGATTGAATTCCTCTATGGTGCAATAGGGTGTCTGGCGTGCATCCAATAGCTAAAAACGCTTAGGCACAGAGTCCAAGGCAGTCGTACACAACTCAAGATATTTCTGTGCATTGGATGCACGTCAGATGCCACGTTGCGCCACAGAGGATCCAAATCCATTTAGTAACTCACTTGTTTCTGATTCACATCTTATTTTAATATAAAATAAGTAGTCAAGGTTGTCAATTAGCAGTGGTAATATATTACTACCATTGGATGTAGTATATCAGAGCGGTTATAATTTTCCGCTGCTATTTTAAGCTTATTTTGTTAAAAATAATATACAGGCATAAGAGAAGATATTATTTTAATATATATAATGCAGAAATTTAGCAACAGTAAATATTTAGCACTGTTTTACTGAACCATACAAGTTGTAACCTAGGATTGCAATATTTTTGCTTAAGATCAGCAATTAGAATTCATTAAAAATGAAAGAAATACACATCACTAACATGGCACAATAACTATCCAACAGAAAAATTACCATACAGACCCCCTCCCACCTTCACCATTGCTGTCAGCAGTGAAGAGGCCTGACACGACTAACTAACTCAGGAAAATCCAAATCAAGGTTTTCCTATTGCATCTCAGGAAAAATCATCATGAACAAACTGAGTTTAGAATCAACATCCCCTTGAGAGTAGAGAATCTACAATCGATGATTGCAAATTGGTTCCACTACCGAGATGAGGACACCAAATAGAGAAGTTACTACCGATACCTACCTCTGACGGCACAGAATTGCTCCGACTAAGAGAAGGCAGCTCTGGTAGTGGAGCCTCTCTGTCCAAATACCAAACAACTTGTTGCATACATGGCCTTGCAGTTGGAATCAAGTTGGAGCAAAGCAATCCAAATTTTAACACCAACTCCATTTCTACCACTTCATAATTCATTTCCAATTTGGGATCCACAGTTTCAAGAATCGTCCCACCATTCCAACTTGAGATCACCCAATCCACCAATACAATACACTCTTCTGATACTTGTGCCTCAATTGGCCTCCTACCACAAGCCACTTCCAACAAAAAAATCCCAAACGCAAACACATCCACACTAGGGTTTGCTTTGCCAGTCCTAGCAAGTTCTGGTGCAAGATAACCAAATGTTCCCACCACATGGGTGGATTTAGGATCGCTTCCATGATCATATAATCTTGCAAGTCCAAAATCACCAAGTCTTTCGTTTTGCTCCTTGTCTAACATCACATTACTGGACTTGACGTCTCTGTGAACGACAAGTTGTTCCCATTCTTCGTGAAGATAGAGTAACGCTGAAGCCATGCTTTTGATTGTTTGAAATCTTTGTTTCCAACTCAATGTTGTTTTTACTGTTGTTGTGGATTGATGATCAAAAAGGAACTTGTCTAAACTCCCGTTGGGCATGAAATCATAGACTAGAAGGAGCTCTCCTTTACGTCGGCAACACCCCAAGAGTGTTACAATGTTTCTATGCTGAAGTTTTCCGATGCTGACGATCTCAGCGATGAATTCTCTCACTCCTCGTCTTGAATCATGTGATACTCTCTTCACTGCAACTTCTTTTGAGTTGGGTAATATACCCTTGTAGACCTTACCAAACCCACCTATACCAAGAAGCTCCTTGTAATTAAATCCTTTGGTTGCGATATAAAGATCTTTATATCTGAACCTTTGAGGTCCATATTCAAGTTCCCAGTCTTCAAGAACTTCTGCGAACTTTTTCTTCCTTTCAACAATAAAATGGATGATGAAGATCGACATTAACACTAAACTAGCACCGATCACAGGAAATCCAATGGTAAAAATTCTAGGTATTGTTTTGGGTCCCCTTCGAGGAAGCTTAGGAAGTTGGGAGAGAACGAGTTGTTTTGCTTTCCCATTCATCTTAAAGCTCCACCCCACCCCAACACATAATGATAAACGTTCAAGTTAGCAGTAGATGATGAGAAGCCCACGAACATGGGATCTACCATGAACTTTGAAAGATCAACGTTCAAGGACAAAAGTGGAACGTTTGGTTTAGCAGGGACGGTAGTGGGAGCTAGAGTCACATTAAGCTGCTTCTCTATACCATCATATTCTACCCATAGTTGCATAGGGTTTCCACTGTGAAGGTTGAGGTTCAGCCGTCGATTTTCCCGATCACTGAAATAAGACGCCGGGGCAGCTTTAACAGATTTCAAGTCGTTATCATCAATATCATTAAACTCAATGTTTTGACTAGTATCCAACTCGACTCTAACTACATGGGTGGATGAGTTGCCGACGTTGGAGGTGTTGAAAATGCCCATATAACTGTTTGGGAAAGCACCAGGGAACTTGTTGGAGGGTGAGATCACCAACACGATTCCAGGACCTGCTATTGTTGATAAATCGGAGACCATAGCGAATACAAAAGTGGTAGAGAAGGAGAGAACATTACCACTGAAGGAATTTATGAAGGAAATTGGGTGGGGATAGTAGGCATGACCCACCTCTCTCTGTTTGGTGTATACCAACAGTAGAAGGCCATTTGGTTTGTGAGCCCAGATTCTTTGAGAAATAAAAAATTGGCCAAATGTTTGGATCTTCATCTTATTTTTCCTGCAATCCCACTTCTTCTTTGTACTGAAAAAAAAAAAAAAATCCGACTTCTTGATTTATTATCCTTTTTATTTTGATTCTTCCCCCTAGTTTTATTGTATCTCATCCTTTCGTAAGTTGTTTTTCCCCTTAGGGAAATTTGGAGCAGGAGATGTTCTAAGGAACAAGAAGGCTGAGGTGGTGGGAAATTTTCGAAGCTTTCTAGGGATTCCAACGAATTCAGAAGTGGAATTCTTGGCTCTTATGATTGGGCTTGGGGTGGCACAGCATTAGCACATCCTCCGGCTATGGATTGGGTGTGATTTGGAGGCTATGGTGATTCTTTTCCAAAAGAAAAAATCCCCTTGGGTAGCTTCTCAGAGATGGATAAATTGTATATCCTACTTGGAAGAGGTGGAATGGAAGATAACTCATTGTTACTGTGAGGCAAATTCTATAGATGATTTCTTATCTAAATTAGTGGCTCGCTTTGAGATCTCGTCTCTGGTTATGGGTTGGTCACCGTTGGTGAAGATGGATCTAGACATGGATGCCTCTGGTCATCCTAGATATAGGATGTGCTAGGGTATTTTATTTCTCTATTTTGGTTCTGGTTGATTTGGTTGTCGCCTCTTTCTGCTGATGGCCATGCCGAAGGTAGAAAGTGTACGGCCCCTTTTCTTCAAGTGTTGAGGTGTGGCAAGTTGTCACACTGTGAAGTAAATTTAGGAAGCCATAACTTTCGGGATGAAAAATAAACTTCTCCTTATATGTTTTGCAAGCCCAGATTTTTTGAGAAATAGACATGTAGCCAAATGTTGGGACCTTCATCTTATTTTTCCCCCAGTGCCAACATCTTGATGTATCATCTTATTTATTTTGTCTCTTCCCCATTGTTTTGCTGTATCATCCTTTGGTAAGTTATTTTTTCCCTTGGCTTGTGGTTTATCTCCCTTTGATTAACTGTTTTTAGTCTTATGTTTAGGGTCCCCACAATTAAGCTTGCCTATTGACTTCAATGTTGTACTTTGCTCTTTTTCCTTAATTTATTTTCCATTCAACAAAAAAATGAAATTCTGTGAACATCTAAATTTTTTTTCTCTAAAAATACACCATTTGATGAATATGCCAAAACTTACCCTACATTAAATAGAAATTTCAAGGAGATGATGTACTATTGATCAATGTTACTAGCTTTTACATGACCCTAAACCTTATTGATCTAAAGACTGACCATTAAGATAACAATCAGATAAAATAAACTAAGGAGGGACTACACAATTTTGAGGGCTTGTTCTTATACCAAGCATGTCAGCTCTGGTGGAGGAACCTCCCCCTCCAAATAGCACATAACTTGTCACATATTTGGCCTTTTAGTCGGAACGGAGTGAGAGCAAAGCAATCCAAGTTTTAACACTAACTCTATTTCCTTCACTTCATAATTCATCTCCAATTTTGGGTCCACATTATCAAGACTTTTACCCCAACTCCAACATGAGATCACCCAATCCACCAGCACCCTACAATCTTTAGATATTTTTGACTCTATGGGCCTCCTACCACAAGCAACTTCAAGCAAAAAAGCTCCAAATGCAAACACGTCCACACTAGGGTTCGGTTTGATAGTTACACAAAGTTCTGGTGCAAGATAACCAATTGTCCCCACTACATGAGTGGTTTAAGGATCAATTCCATGATCATACGGTCTTGCAAGTAAAAAATCTCCTATTCTTCCATTTAGCTTATTGTCTAATAAGACATTATTGGACTTCACGTCTCTATGAACCCCAACTTGTTCCCATTCTTCGTGATACAACAATGCCGCTGCCACATTTTTTATTATTCGAAATCTTTGACACCAACTCAGAATTGTCTTTGTTGAGTTGCAGGAGAATTGGCTTTCATTGCTCAATAAGGTGCATAGTCATTTAGTAAATCCCTTGTTACTGATTCATATCTAATTTTAATATAAAATAAGTAGTCAAGGTGGACATTTAGTAGTGATAATATATGGATGTAGAATATCAGCGCCACTAGAATTTACCGTTTGAAGTGTATTTTGTAAAATATATATATATATATATAAATATATTTTTCCCTAGATGGATCGTACCTAGGTATGATATCGGGGTGCAATGCCGTACCTAGATCTTATGTGAAGTTGTTATGGCTCTGATACCATATAACAAGATCGATCTACACCAAAATCCAGGGAAATAGGGTTCTCCTGGTCCTGTATGGCGAGAAGAACGAGATAGGTGCAATACCATACTCCGATCTGGCAAGAAGACGAAGACCAGGATAGGTGCAATACCATACCTAGATCTAATTTGTGCAAAACTAAAATCAAAAAATTATGAAGCAAGACCACGAATTCAAAATTAGAAAATCAAAGCTGCCTATTCGGATCTATGTTTCACAGTCGAGAGGCGCAACTGTAGGCTTCTCTGTGAAGACATAACTAGAAGCAAGTTGTAGATGCAGATGCAGATGCAAGAAAATAATGATACAAAATTATAATTTGAAAGTAAACTTTGATTATTATTTGGAGATCTTTGAGTTACAGGCTTAGGTTTGAGGAATTGAGAAGAAGAAGGGTAAATTATAGCTTTGAGAGCTCTTTCGGGACTAGTGATGCTAACCTTTGTGGGAGATCAGACTTGGAGAGGTCGATCGGAACCTTGAGTTGTTGAAGACCGGCGGAGCTTTGAGGAAGTCTGGTTGGGCTTGGAGCTTGGAGACGTTGAGAGGGGTTCTTCTTCCAAGTCTTCCTTTCTATTTTTCCAAGTGCGTTTGAGAAGAGAAGGAGTACTCTTTTATAGACTAAGGGAGTCCTTTTACATTTGAATTTCATTTGGGTTTGTAGCACATTTGAATTTCATTTGTTACCATTCTTAATTACATTTTATGTTTAACTGTGCATATTGAATTTGCATTTGGGGAGCACAGTAGGCGCCGAAAGTTGGAATTGATCTTGGACTCGATCTTGGATGTTGATTTGGAATCTTCAAAGGTCTTACCATAGCATTCCATGTGTCAAGGACACTGTTTTCCGTATTGGTTTGATCTAGGTGGAAAAACCATATTTGGATGGGCTTGGTTTTGGCTTGACTATCCTTTAACATGGGATAGTAACAGTACCACATTTCCTCATATAGGTCGTCCATGGTTAGTTGACTAGATGGGTTTAACGACTCCATCAGTCAGCCAATTCAAATCGTCTTTGCAGATGTTAAGGACCAAATTACTTCTTGGTCAAAGTTCTTGAGGCGGTTCTTTTTTAGCGTCAAACCACTGGTTTGAATTTGGTAGATGATGAAGCCTTAGAGCTGGGAGGTTCATCATCAGAGGGATCTTGGGCCATTTGTTGAGTATGGCAGTGGGCTATCACAGAACTTTTGATAGAGCTGAGGCTGTAGGCTCCGTCACTGGATTCATTATCTGAATCGGAGCTGAGTTCGGCGAGGTGAGCCAGAAGTGCCTCCTTCTCACTTTTGATACTTGACTTTGATGAGGCTGGAAGGGCTGGGATCGGTTTGAGGCCAGTAAGGCTTTGGATGAGGGCTATCTTGTTGCATTTTGAAGTGTCACAGTTATCCCACCACTTAACATGAAAGACGCGGGAGAGAACTGGGGTGACCCAATCTTCAGTTTGGAAGTTTGTGATCTCATTGTCCCACAAGAGGATCCAGGCTAAGCGGCAGTGGAGAAAGAACCGCAGGAGATCAGGTTGGTGAGTTTGTGATTGAGAGTGTTGGGAGAAAATTTGGAGTGGTTCGTGTAGTTGAAAGGGGAGGATATCAGCCATGGGGCCGTATTGATCCCACAAATGTTTGAACCAGAGGGGAGTTTGGTTGTTAAATTTGTAATCAAAACAGAAAAACCAGAGTGTCGGTTTATCTTGTTTTGAAATACGAAAGCCTTGTACCAAGCCTCCTGATCGTCATAATAAGTATAACCTGTAGGGGGGGTTATTCCAATCTCTGAGGGAAAGAATTTTGTAGATGGTTATAGTTGTGTGTGTAACCAATGAAATGCCATTTTTATCAAAATTGAATTTGAGTTTGACGGAGCCAGTATCTACAAGGATGTACTCGTAGAATTCTTGGGTTTTTGCAGCCGGGAGGAATAAAAATGCCACCGTTAGAAGAAGATTCTTTGGGTAATGTTGAGGGGAGACTCAACATAGTTCTGGAGGACATCTTCGATGGTGAAGAGGTCTTCTTTAAGATGTTTTTCAAAGTATTGGCTCTTGATTTTTCGTTGGGCAGTTTGAATTGGCTTTGCTTGGGTAGTTTGGAGACTAGAGCTAGCTTTGTCTTTGGTTATTGGTGCCGTTAAGAGAATGACAGCATGGGAATAAGGGAGGTTTGAGGAGGCTAGGTGAGGCCTTTGTCTAATAGCTTGATTTGAGGAGGCAGGGGTGCCATAGCTATTTTTGGATCGGACCAGGGAATTTGAGGCTGTGGATTCTTTGGGGGGAGCCATTTTAGTAGGTTGATTTTGGAAGTTTGGCCCTGTAAGAATTCACGAGTAAGGAAGTTAGGGACGGAATTTGATTCTCCTTTAATATATTCAATTTGAAATTCAAAAATAGAAAGTAAAGCTTGCCATCGGGAAAATTTTTGTTTGGAAGCTAGGTTAGAAACATCATTTTGTAAACAAACTTTGCAGCGCTACAATCAATGTGAACTAAGAATGGTTTGTTTAATAATACATTTTGAAACTTTTGAATGTAGAGAACTATGGACAGAACTTCTTTTTTGATAGTGCTATAATTCTTCTGGGCATGACTCCAAACTCCGGAGGTAAATTGAACTAGTTGTTCTTTGTTATTATCAGGGAGTTTTTGTTTAAGGATTCCGCCATATCCGATATTGGAGGCATCAGTTTTGACTATTTTAAATGCCTCAGGATTAGGGATAAACAAACAAGGAATCTCTTTGACCAAAGTTTTGATGGTTTGGATAGCACTAGTTTGGGTAGAGGTCCAAGGAGCTGGGTTCTTCTTGAGCCGAAGATATAATTTAGGCTTCTCAAGAACCGTTGTAGTTGGATTTTGTCTAAAATTTGATCGAGGAATTTATCACCAAAAGAAAGGGCATGATCGATAGGGGTTACGGTACCTTTTTCGATCAAGTGTCCAAGGAAGTGGACTTTGGTGAGAAAAAATTCTATTTTTCGTTTAGAAAGGACGAGACCATTTGTTTTAATAGGTTGATAAAATATGCATAGGTGTTTGAAGTATTATTCAATGGAATCTAAAAAACTAGAATGTCATCGATATAGGCAATTGTAAATTGCCCATATGGATTGAAAATATCATTCATAATTTTTTGAAATTCACTAGGAGCATTTTTGAGGCCGAATGGCATGACGTTCCATTCATAGAGGCCAAAGTGGGTAGTAAAGGTAGTTTTGTAATGGTCTTGAATCTGGATCTGCCAAAATCCTGATTTCATGTCAAATTTGGAAATTTTTGCTTGGTAAATTCTTTGTAATAGGTCATTTTGATTAGGAATGGAGTTACGAACCCATTGAAGGGATTGTTGAGAGGTTTATAGTTAACGACCAACCTAGGGGTGCCTCTTTCAATTTCAGAGGCTTTGTTAACATAAAAAGCAGTACAACTCCAGGGAGAAGTACTATGGCGAATAAGATTTTTGGCCAGAAGGTCATTAATTTCAGACTTGCAAGTTTCTAAGAGGGTTTGGTTCATTTGAGCAAGTCGTGCCTTGGTAGGGATTTGAAGGTCAATGAAGTCTTTGGTGTATGGCAGGGAAACCATGTGTTTTTTACGATGCCAAAAGGCATCAGGAACCTCAGAACAAAGATTTTTCTCATATTTTAAATGAAGTTGGTTTATTTGTTGGATAGTTTTGGGATGAGATAATTGATCAAAAATTCGTTTGTGGCGAGTTTAGTTTGAAGGAAATTTAGTTGCTTATTTTTTGGCTGTCGTTTGGGAAATAAAAGTTTGGGCATGTAAAAATGGGAAAATAATCTTTTGTCCTTGAAATTTTGTAGTTATAGAGTCTTGGGTGATCTTGAAAGGTTTTATCTTTCCAAGGAATGGTTGACCTAGGATGATAGTTTGATCAAGATCTTTGGCAAGGAAAAATGTTTGGGGGAGACAAAATCCTTTGCTACAAATGTGGGTATTAGATAGTTTGTATTGGACATTCAACCCAGACCCATTTGCGGTAGTAAGCCGTTGGGTGGTATGTTCATAGTATTGGGTTGGAATGACACCTTCGTTGATACAGTTGAGTTGGGCACCTGAGTCAACAAGGGCAATGGTAGAAAGTTTGAAGGAGGCATTGACCACAAGAGTAAAGTGGATATACCAATTTTGACTAGAAATTGTATTAACAAAACCAGAAGCTTGTTCTTGATTTGAAAAGGGATTTGTAAATGGTTCGGTTGGAACAGACTCAGTGTTTGGAGAAGAGGCTTGTTGATTTGGGAGCTGTGAGAGGAGAGCTAGTTGATTTTTAATGGTTTTAATTTCATACTGTAGTGTTGCAATAGTAGTTTCAGGAGTTTTGATTCCAGTGGAATGATCAAGAACTGAAGGGGTTTGTGTGCTTTTCAAATTTGTGAAGTATAGTTTGTAAGTTGTAAAGTTGGATAGAAGTTTGAGCCTTGATATCTTGTTTAAGGTATTCGAGACAGGTCTTCTTTTGTTCGGGGTCTGTCAAATTATCAATATATTTAAAAATATTTGTTTGAGGAGATGTTCGCAACATACGAATAGATTTGGACGCACAGTTTTCACAGCTTAAACCAATAATGTAAGAATCACAAGCACAGGCTTGGAAGTTGTCATTATCAGTGGAGCTGGAGGCAGAATGCTCAAAGGCTTGAACTTGGTTTAGTGTGTGATTTTTCTCATCAGAAGATGAGGAGGAAGAGGTGTCTTGGAGAAGGGATAAAATTTGGGACTTATCTTGTTCAGAAATCTGTAAAGAATTTATTCTTTTGGAAACATGGTAGTATTTGGCGATGTGGCCGGGTTTGCCGCATCTAAAGCACCCTTGGGAAGTTTGATTGGTGTTTAGATTTTTAGGTGCCTTGAAAGGCTTTTTATGTTTGTTATACTTTGGTTTGGAAGGGGATTTTTGGTAGAATTCGGGAATAGTAAATGGTTTATGGGAGGCATAATGTTTTGAATTGTGAATTTTTTTATAGAATTTTCGAGAGGATTTATGTTTTGTTGGAGGTCTAAGGGGAGCAAAACCAAATTGTTTGCAAAATCCTCCTAATTCTCATTTGTAAAAGGTGTTTTCTTTGTTAATTTGCTTTCGTAGCCTAATGTCAGCACACAAGGCTAGTCCTTCTTCATGAATTAAATTTATAATTTGACCATAAGTCATTTGATCATATGGGATAATTCCTTCATTTTCATTTCAAAGATATTGTTTGATTTTCTCTAAAAAAAGAGTTGGAAGACCTGTAAGGAATTTCTCTTTCCAACATGGAAGGTTGGTGTCAGGTTTGGTTAAGACTTTGGTAATGAAAGTACCTTTGTACCATTTGAAGTCATGTAGTTTCTTACACCTAAGGTTAGATAGTTGTTCAGCGGTACGGTCTTTGAGACGAGAAGGGTTTCGTAAGAAAAATTTGCGATACTGAAAATAAGGGTATTAACAACATCTTCAATAGGGTCACCTTCAGCGTCAAGGAAGGAAGTTCCTTCAGGGGTAGTTTGAATAGCAGTTAAGATTTCAGTTTTTTGGTTATCTGTGAGAACATAATCCCACCAACCTTTAAGTTGGCCAGTAAAACCAAAAATGAGCAAAGTAGCAACAACACTCTCAACCATATTTTTCATACGGTGAGCGTTGCTAACCATAGTCATTTCTTGGAGTTTGTTCATGAGGTTATGTTCCAATAAACCATCTGTGTTTCATTCATAGATGATGCCACTTTGGTAGGAAGCTTGAGGAGCAGTTCCCCTGGGTTCGATTTGGAGGTCTGGAAAGACCGGGTGTTGGGTTGAGCTTTGTCTAATTTGATTAACTTGGGTGATTTCTGAGTCAGAGCTAGATGTGTAACTCGAAGGATAATTCGTTAGAGTGCGAACCCGATGATTAGCAGATTCAGCAATTGATTGAGCTGGAACTGGTGTGTCGGGAGCTTCTAGAGTCGCGAGATGGTGGTTAATTCAGAAGTTGTTGGACCAGTACATCTACATTTTTAAATTTATGTTTGACTTGTTAGACCCTTAGTACTAGTCCAACAACTTTTGCTATCCATCCCCTAATTGATAGCATCAAACATAAATTTAAAAATGTAGAAATTACTGCATCTCCTTTCAAAACTGCTGAACAAATGGATCCAAATAGAAAATTAATTAAACAATCAAATTTA
This sequence comes from Macadamia integrifolia, assembly GCF_013358625.1. NCBI lineage: Eukaryota > Viridiplantae > Streptophyta > Magnoliopsida > Proteales > Proteaceae > Macadamia > Macadamia integrifolia. The sequence continues at coordinate 3,674,928 of NC_056570.1, read as the reverse complement.
ACTAATCTGAGTCTTCAAACTTTAGGTGACCAACTCCCCTGAGTTGAATGCCTTGTTCAACCAAAACCTGTGTCTTCCTCCGCACCAACTCCTCTTCCTCCTTCAGCCTCTGTTTTCAAACCTTACATTATACCACAAAAACAAGAAGGCCAACTTAACAAATCATTTTTACTTTATCAAATTAACCACCGTCTCGTGACTCTAGTAGCTCCCGACAGACTAGTTCCAGATCAATCAACTATTGAATCCACTAATCGTCGGGTTCGTACTCTTACAAATTATCCTTCGAGTTACTCATCCAGCTCTGACTAGGAAATCCCTCAAGGTAATCAAATTGGACAAAGCTCAACTCAACATCCGATCTTTCCAGGCCTCCAAATCGAAGTCAGGGGAACTGCTCCTCAAGCTTCCTACCAAAGTGGCATCACCTATGAATGGAACATAGATGGTTTATCTGAACATAACCTCATGAACAAATTCCAAGAAATGACTATTGTTAGCAATGCTCACCGTATCAAAAATACAGCTGATAGTGTTGTTGCTACTTTGCTCATTTCTGGTTTTACTGGCTAGCTTAAAGGTTGGTGGGATTATATTCTCACAGATAACCAAAAAATTGAAATCTTAACTGCTATCCAAACTACCCCTGAAGGAACTCCCCTCCTTGACGCTGAAGGTGACCCTATTGAAGATGTTAATACCCTTATTTTCAGTATCGCAAATTATTTCTTAGGAAACCCTTCTCGTCTCAAAGACTGTACCGCTGAACAACTATCAAACCTTAGGTGTAAGAAACTACATGACTTCAAATGGTACAAAGATACTTTCCTTACCAAACTCTTAACCAGACCTAACGCCAACCTTCCATGTTGGAAAGAAAAATTCCTTACAGGTCTTCCAACTCTTTTTTCAGAGAAAATCAAACAACGTCTTTGAAAGGAAAATGATGGAATTATCCCATATGATCAAATGACTTATGGTCAAATTATAAATTTAATTCATGAAGAAGGACTAGCCTTGTGTACTAACATTAGGCTACGAAAGCAAATTAACAAAGAAAACAAATTTTACAAACGAGAATTAGGAGGATTTTGCGAACAATTTGGTTTTGCTCCCCTTAGACCTCCAACAAAACATAAATCCTCACAAAAATTCTATAAAAAATTTTACAAATCAAAACATTATGCCTCCCATAAACCATTTACTATTCCCATATTCTACCAAAAATCCCCTTCCAAACCAAAGTATAACGAACATAAAAAGCCTTTCAAGACACCTAAAAATCTAAACACCAATCAAACTTCCCAACGGTCCTTTCAAGGCACCTAAAAATCTAAACACCAATCAAACTTCCCAACGGTGCTTTAGATGCGGCAAACCCTGCCACATCTCCAAATACTACCATGTTTCCAAAAGAATAAATTCTTTACAGATTTCTGAACAAAATAAGTCCCAAATTTTAGCCCTTCTCCAAGACCTCTTCCTCCTCATCTTTTGATGAGAAAAAACACACACTAAACCAAGTTCAAGCCTTTGAGCATTCTGCCTTTAGCTCCACTGATAATGACAACTTCCAAGCCTGGGCTTGTGATTCTTGCATTATTAGTTTAAACTATGAAGACAGTGCATCCAAATCTATTCGTATGTTGCGAACATCTCCTCAAACAAATATTTTTGAATATATTGATAATTTGACAGACCCCGAACAAAAGAAGGCCTGTCTTGAACACCCTAAACAAAATATCAAGGCTCAAACTTCTATCCAACCTTACAACTTACAAACTATACTTCAAAAATTTGAAAAAACACAAACCCCTTCAGTTCTTGATCATTCCACTGGAATCAAAACTCTTGAAACTACCATTGCAACACTGCAGTATGAAATTAAAACAGTAAAAAATCAACTAGCTCTCTCACACCTCCCAAATCAACAAGCCTCTTCTCCAAACACTGAGTCTGTTCCAACCGAACCATTTACAAATCCCTTTTCAAATCAAGAACAATCTTTTGGTTTTGTTAATACCATTTCCAGTCAAAATTGGTATATCCACATTACTCTTGTGGTCAATACCTCCTTCAAACTTTCTACCATTGCCCTTGTTGACTCAGGTGCCCAACTCAACTGTATCAATGAAGGTGTCATTCCAACCTAGTACTATGAACGTACCACCCAAAGGCTTACTATCGTAAATGGGTCTGGGTCGAATGTCCAATACAAACTATCTAATACCCACATTTGTAGCAAAGGATTTTGTCTCCCCCAAACATTTCTCCTTGCCAAAGATTTTGGTCAAACTATCATCCTAGGTCAACCATTCCTTGGAAAGATAAAACCTTTCAAGACCATCCATGACTCTATATATAAAATTTCAAGGACAAAAGATTATTTTTCCATTTTTACATGCCTAAACTCCTATTTCCCAAACGACAGCAAAAAATAAGCATCTAAATTTCCTTCAAACTGAACTCGCCCACAAACAAATTTCTGATCAATTATCTCATCCCAAAACTATCCAAAAAATAAACCAACTCCATTTAAAATATGAGAAAAATCTTTGTTCTGAGTATCGATACCTAACTCTGACGGTGCAGCAATGCTTCGAATTAGGGAGGCAGCTCTGGTAGTGGAACCTCTCCCTCCAAATACCACACAACTTGTCGCATACATGGCCTTGCAGTTGGAATTGAGTTGGAGCAAAGCAATCCAAGTTTTAACACCAACTCCATTTCTTCCACTTCATAATTCATTTCCAGCTTGGGATCCACAGTTTCAAGAATCGTTCCACCATTCCAACTTGAGATCACCCAATCCACTAATACAATACACTCTCCTGATACTTGTGGCTCGATTGGCCTCCTACCACAAGCCACTTCCAGCAAAATATCCCAAACGCAAAGACATCCACACTAGGGTTTGCTCTGTCAGTCCTTGCGAGTTCTGGTGCAAGATAACCAAACGTCCCCACCACATGGGTGGATTTAGGATGGCTTCCATGATCATATAATCTTGCAAGTCCAAAATCACTCAGTCTTCCATTTAGCTCCTTGTCTAACATCACATTGTTGGACTTAACGTCTCTGTGAACCACAACTTTTTCCCATTCTTCATGAAGATATAGTAAAGCGGATGCCACACTTTTGAGTATTTGAAATATTTGATTTCAATTCAATATTGTCTTGGTTGTTGTTATGGATTGATGATCAAAGAGGAACTTGTCTAAGCTCCCATTGGGCATGAAATTATAGACCAGAAGGAGCACTCCTTTACATCGGCAATACCCCAAGAGTGTTATTATGTTTCGATGCAGTAGTTTTCCGATGCTGACGATCTCAGCGATGAATTCCCTCATTCCTTGTCTTGATTCATGTGATACTCTCTTCATTGCAACTTCTTTTGAAGTAGGTAATATACCTTTGTAGACCTTACCGAAGCCACCTATGCCAAGAAGCTCCTTGTCATTAAATCCTTTGGTTGCGATAGAAAGATCTTTATATCTGAACCTTTGAGGTCCATATTCTAGTTCCCAGTATTCAAGAACTTCTGCGAACTTCTTCTTCCTTCCAACAATAAATTGGATGATGAAGATGGACATTAACACTAAACTAGCACCGATCACAGGAAATCCAATGGTAAAAATTCTAGGTGTTGGTTTGGGTCCCATTCGAGGAAGCTTAGGAAGTTGGGAGAGAGAGAGTTCTTTTGCTTTCCCATTCATTTTAAAGCTCCACCCCAACACATAATGAGATAGGTGCAAGTTAGCAGTAGATAATGAGAAGCCCACAAACATGGGATCTACCATGAATGGTGAAAGATCAATGTTCAAGAACAAGAGTGGGATGGTTGGTTTAGCAGGGATGGTAGTGGGAGCTAAAGTCACATTAAGTTGCTTCTATGTACCATCATATTCCACCCAAAGTTGCAATGGGTGTCCATTGAAAAGGTTGAGGTTAACGCGTCAATTTTCCCGATCACTGAAATAAGATGTTGGAGCAGCTTTAACAGATTTTAAATTATTAATATCAATACCGACGTGGTTATCATCAATATCATTAAAATCTTTGTTTAGATGAGTAGCCAACTTGACTCCAACTACGTGGTTGGATGAGTTACCGACGTTAGTGGTGTTGAAAAGGCCAAGATAACTGCTTGGGAAAGCACCAGGAACTTTGTGGAGGCTGAGATCACTAATACCATTCTAGAACCTCCTATTGTTGATAATTCAGAGAACATAGCGAATAAAAAAAGTGGTAGAGAAGGAGAGAACATTACCAGTGGACAAATTTATGAAGGAAACTGGGTGGGGATAGAAAGCATGACCCACCTCTCTCTGTTTGGAGTCTACCAACAATAGGAGGCCATTGTCAGTAATCTGGGCTATGCTGTCCAAGCTCATGTTAACTCCTCGAAAGCCACTGTAGGTGAAACCAACATCTTCTTGTTTTGATCCTGAAAAATCTGCTAAGGAGAAGAAACAGCAGCAAGTAATTGAAAAACATTATTTGCGTCTTTAGTTTTCCTTTTCTCCTCATATTTAGTGACTAACTTCTTGCTCTCCTCTTAATATTTGTGATATATTATTCAATATATCAACATCCTAGTTGAATTGTTTTGTTAGTAAGATTTGATATGGGACCACGTTTGATTAATGGTATTTTCATATTGGTTTGCTTGAAACTTGGGACCAATCCGATCAATGGAATAATTGGTTCAACCCGATTAATGGAATTTAAAAGAAACTACTTAGGGGATTTGGCTCCTTACAACGTCTGTACTATCAAGTTTGTCTTAAATTCTTGACCCGTTTTGAAGATTGACCCGATCCGACATATTTTGGTGGCAACCTAAATGGAGAATATTCTGAGATCTGTGATGGAAGCAGAGGGGTTGGGCCGATAAGTCCAAGCCCGGAGCCCATCACTGATCTCGTATGGGGGGTACAGGGACGTAGCCTCCATGGTATGGTTCGACTGAATTGATCGCCACCCAATGGGTCGACCCGTGATTTGGAGTATATATAATGTACTGTTGTTTGTTGAGAAAGTCATTGTATTTTGGGGTTTTTCGAGCTAGGGTTTCAGGGCAAGTTTTTTCTCGCCGCTACTAGGGTGTAATCTCTCTTCTGCATAGTGAATCATCTTCTTCTTCGCCTGAGGACGTAGCACACCACCCTGGTGCGTGAACCTCGTTAAATCTCTGTGTCGTATGGATCTATTGTCTCTTTATTATTCATATTTCTTAGTGTTTCATCTTACAAATTGGTATTAGAGCTCTGGGTTACTTTGATCCATGGCTTCAATGAAATACGATATTAATAGGTTTGACGGCAACATCAGTTTTAGTTTATGGTAGGTTCGAATAATGGTTGTTCTCTCGCAGTAGGGTTTGAATAAAACCCTATTTGGGAAGGCAAAGACACCTGTAACTATGTCCGATGATGATTTGAACGATTTGGATGATAAATCCCTTTCAGCTATTCAGTTGTGTCTTTCAAATGATGTTCTATAGGAAGTTCTCTCAGAGAAAACGGCTACAGAGTTATGGTAGAAGTTAGAGAACCTCTACCTCACCAAATCCCTCACCAATAGGTTGAGATTGAAGCAACAATTGTATACCCTTCATATGGGTGAAGGTACTTCTATTAAATCCCATATATCTAAGTTCAATTCTATTGTTACTGATTTGAAAAGGATAGATGTTAAAATAGGCGATGAAGATTTGACCCTATTATTGTTATGTTCTCTGCCTCCATCTTATAAGCATTTTAGGGATTCCATGATTTATGGTAGAGAGACAATCTGTATTGAGGATGTTAAAACGAATCTGCAAAGCAAGCAGAAGATTGATGATGAGTTGACATCTACCAATAAATCTGATGGTGTTGGTTTGGTAGCTAGAGGGAGAGCGAATGAAAGGGGTTCAGATGGTGACAAAAAGAATGCTAGATCAAAATCTAAGCACAAGAATTTAACCTGTAATTACTGTAAGAAAAATGGGCATATTAAATCTGAATGCTATAAGCTTTTAAATAAGCAGACGGCAGGTGGTGGTGCTCAAAATCAACAGAAAAGAGATAATTCTGCAAAAGCTAGTATTGCTGAAGATGAGAGTGAGTCTGATATACTTTTGGTGACTGATGATAAAGTTGGATTATAGGATGAATGGATTCTTGACTCTGGTTGTTCCTACCATATGTGTCCCAATCGTGAATGGTTCTCCACATACGAATTAGTTCGAGGTGGAGTTGTGTTGATGGGAAATAATGCTTCTTATAAGACTATTAGAATGGGAATGATCAATATCAAGATGTATGATGGCATTGTCAGAACCTTGTCCAATGTCAGGCATGTCCCTGATTTGAAGAAGAATCTCATTAGTTTAGGCACTCTTGATTCAAATGGGTGCAAGTATGCAGCTGAAGGTGGAGTCATGAAGATCAGCAAGGGTATTCTCTTATTGATGAAAGGAATCAAGGTTGGCAGTTTGTATGTGTTGTAGGGTACTATAGTCACTGGGTCCGTTGCAGCAGCTTCATCATCTATGTTTGAATCAGATGTCACAAATTTATGGCACATGAGGTTGGGCCATATGAGTGAAAGAGGAATGGCATCATTAAGTAAAAGGGGCTTATTGTGTGGTCAGAGTACAGGAGCAATGGAGTTCTGTGAGCATTGTGTGTTTGGGAAGCAGAAAAGAGTTAGTTTCATTACTGTTATTCACAGGACCAAGGGAACTTTGGACTACATTCATTCAGACCTATGGGGGCCCTCCAGGGTTGCTTCAAAGGGGGCTGGTGCAAGATGCTTGCTTACTTTCATTGGTGATTTCTCTAGGAAGGTTTGGGTCTATTTCTTGAAGCCTAAAAATGAAGTATTTGTCACTTTCAAACAGTGGAATAATTTTCTTGAGAAGCAGATTGGGAAACGAATTAAAAGGTTGAGAACTGATAATGGCCTAGAGTTTTGTGAAGGTGACTGTAATGAGTTCTACAAAAATGAAGGTATTGCAAGACACCATACAGTTGTTAAAACACCCCAGCAGAATGGAGTGGCAGAGCGTATGAATAGAACCTTGTTAGAAAAGGCAAGGTGTATATTATTAAATGTAGGATTGGGCAAGGAGTTCTGAGCAGAAGCAGTTAACACAGCAATCTTGTTGGTGAATCGATCTCCTTGCACAGCTATTGAGTGCAAGACTCCAGAAGAAGTTTGGTCAGGTAAACCTGCAGACTACTAAAATTTAAAAGTATTTGGATGTCCTGTTTATGCACATGTGAATGAAGGGAAGTTGGAACCTAGGGCTAAGAAATGTATTTTTCTTGGGTATAGATCTGAAGTGAAAGGATACAGGTTGTGGTGTCCTGATCCAAATCTCTAAACTATCTTATTAGCAGAGATGTTACTTTTGATGAATCTGCTATGTTGCATCCTAGGAAAGGAGTTCCTATTTATTGTGATGAAGGTCAAGAAAAATCTAGAGAGAAGGTGGAGTTTGAAATTGGTGGTTCATCTTCAAACAAAGCACAATCTACTTTAGTCCAGCTGCCTACTTTTACTGAAGGGGATGATGCTCAAGAGAATCAAGAAGAAGAGCGGTACAACATTGCCAAGGATAGACCAAGGAGGAATATTAGACAACCACAAAAGTATGGGCATGCTGAATTTGTTGCTTATGCATTGTCTGTTGCATATACAATTGAAAATAGTGAGCCTGCAACATATTCTGAAGTAGTTGCTTCAATTGATTCTACAAAATGGTTGATTTCCATGAATGAGTAGATAGAATCTCTTCACAAAAATCAGACTTGGGAGCTTGTGAAGCCGAGAACAGGGAAGAAAATTATTGATTGAAAATGGGTCTTCAAGAAGAAGGAATCTGCCTCAGGTGTTGAAGATGCTAGGTGCAAGGCACGTTTGGTTGCAAAGGGCTACAATCAAGTACAAAGAATTGATTTTAATGATGTTTTCTCACTTGTTGTTAAGTATAGTTCTATTTGTGTCCTACTTGCTTTAGTTGCTATGCATGCTTTGGAGTTGGAGCAACTTGATGTGAAAATAGCATTCTTGCATTGTGAACTAGAAGAACAGATTTATATGCATCAACCTGAAGGGTTTGTTATTGAAGGTAAGGAGGACCATGTATGCTTGTTGAAGAAGTCCCTATATGGTTTAAAACAGTCTCTTAGACAGTGGTATAAAAGGTTTGATTCAGTTATGGTTAGTTTTGGATACTCCAAGTGTCAATATGACTGTTGTGTTTATTTCAGAAAGCTCTCTGATGGATCATTCATATATTTGTTGCTTTATGTTGATGATATATTGATTGCAGCAAAATATAGGAATGAGGTCAATAGGTTGAAGGAACAATTAAGTTCTAAATTTGAGATGAAAGATTTGGGGGCAACAAGGAAGATCCTTGGTATGGAGATCAAGAGGGATAGAAAAGCAGGAAAGTTGTGGCTATCTCAACAAAAATACACTAAGAAGGTATTGAATCATTTTGGCATGAAAGATGCCAAACCTGTAACTATTCCTCTTGCATCTCATTTTAGACTTTCAACTGCTCTATCACCTAAGACAGATGAAGAGGTGGAGTACATGTCACATGTTCCATACTCTAGTGCAGTTAGCTCCGTTATGTATGCTATGGTTTGCACTCGTCCTGAAATTTCACAAGCTGTCAGTGTGGTGAGCAGATATTTGTCATGTCCAGGTAAAGCTCATTGGGAAGTAGTGAAGTGGATACTTAGGCACTTGAAAGGGACCTTTGATGTTTGTTTGGAGTTTGGGAGGAATGGTGATAGTTTATCTGGTTATGTTGATTCAGATTATGCAGGTGATCTTGACAAGAGGAGGCCACTCACAGGCTATGTGTTTACTCTTGGAGGAAGTACGGTTAGTTGCAAAGCTACTTTACAGGCTACAATTGCATTATCTACTACTGAAGCAGAGTATATGGCAATGACTGAGGCAATTAAAGAAGCTATTTGGCTTAGAGGTTTGTTGGGAGAACTCAGCATGGACCATGGGGTGATTGTTGTTCATTGTGATAGTCAAAGTGCTATTCACTTGACTAAAGATCCAATGTATCATGAGAGGACAAAGCACATTGATGTTCGGTATCATTTCATAAAAGAGATAATTGCTCAAGGTAATATTCAAGTGTTGAAGATTGGTACTGAAGATAGGTTCTCTCCTTTGCCTTTGACTCCTTCTAAGTTGATTTTCACCACTAGGTTCAACAAGACTTGGTGTTAAAAAGTCTTTAGCCGCCTTTTCAAGTGACACATTATTATTATGGGCCAAATGTGTATCAACACTTTGTAAATCTTTTCTTAAAGGAAATATATGCTCAAAGAAATCAGCATCTCTAGATTCAATGATGGTATTTGCTTCAAAAATTCCATTTGTAGATTTAATCACCATGAATCTATATGCTGCTTTATGTTGAGCATAGCTAATAAAGACACAGTCACAAGTTTTAAGTCCTAACTTCTTTCTCTTGGGCTCAGGTAATCCAACTTTGGATAAATAACCCCAAACTTTTAGATATCTAAGGTTAGGTTTCCTACCATGCCATAACTCAAATAGCATAGAGCCAGTTTTCTTATGAGGTATTCTATTGAAGACATAACAAGCTGATAATATGGCTTCCCCCCACAAATTCAGGGGTAATCCCGAACTTATAAGCATAGAGTTCATCATCTCTTTTAGAGATCTATTTTTTCTTTCGGCAACTCCATTTGATTGTGGTTGATATGGGGCCGTTGTCTCATGAATGATCCCATTATCTTCACAAAATTTTGATAGATATTGGGTATCATATTCCGTCCCTCTATCAGTTCTAAGTCTTTTTATTTTTCTTTCCAATTGATTTTCAACCTCAGCTTTATAGGTTAAGAATGCTTGTCCAGCTTCATCTTTAGTCCGAAGAAGGTATACCTTAGTATACCTAGAACAATCATCTATAAAGGTTACAAACTACCTCTTACCAGCTCTTGACTCATGTGATTTGAAGTCACCTAAGTCACTGTGAACTAAATCCAATAGCTCATTTTTTCTTTCTACAGAAGCATAGGGCTTCCTAGTGAATTTTGCCTCAACACAAATGGGACATTAAAATGATGGAGGTTCTAGGTTACCATCTATCAAACCTAGTTTGCATAAACTTTTTATGTATGATGCATTGCAATGTCCTAATCTACTACGCCAAACATCATACGAATCAACCAAGTAAACAGAACTACTAGCTTCCTCATTAATAACATTGGCAACATTCAATACATATAAGCCACCTGAGTTATACCCTTTACAAACAAATATATTGTTTTTGGAGACAATAGCTTTATCTGCCTCAAATGATAACTTAAACTCTGCCTTGATGAGAAGAGCACCAGATACAAGATTTCGCCGAATGTCGGGCACATGCAACACATCCTTGAGAACAAGGGTTTTTCCTAAAGTTAACTTCAATTGAACTTGCCCCTTGCCATAGACATGAGATGACTGAGAATTTCCCATATATACTTGTTCACCTGATCTAACCGTTGAATAGTTGAAAAGGGCATTCCGATCCCCATAGATGTGCTTGGTAGCATCTGTGTCTATGATCCATTCTTTTGGTTTTTCAACCAAGTTTACCTCGGTCACCATGGCAGTGAAGACATTAGCCTCAGTGAGATTGACTTTAGTTTTGTTCTTCCCTTTTCGGCATTCTTTCTTGTGGTGCCCGGGTTTGCCACATACGAAACAATTTCCCTTCTTTTTCTTGAAGGAAGTCCACTTTTTGGTCTTTAGGCCTTTCTTAAATTGTTCGTGTTTTTCCGACTCAACCAAATTCGTTTTAGATTGAAATTTTTTAGCCTTTTTGGTTTTGTCTTTTTCCTGGTTCTTCTCTTCAATTTTAATCCGGACAAAGATTTGATCCAAAGTCCAGTCCTTCCTTTTGTGCTTCATATTCATTTTGAAGTCACTCCAAGATGATGGCAATTTCTCTAATAGAGAACCAGCAATAAATTCCTCTGGCAATACCATCCCTTCTTTGGCCAATTTTGCCACTAGGACTTGGAATTCATCAACTTGGGCAGATATGTTTTTGTCATCCTTTAACACAAATTCTAAATAATTTGCAACAATATATTTTTTTTTTCCAGCATCCTCTAAGGTATACTTTTTATCAATGCAGTCCAAATCGACTGAGCCAAATCGTAGGATGCATAGACATGGTAAAGTTCATTGGATAAAGAATTCAGAAGGCGGTTTTTGCACTGATAATCCACTTGGATCCATGCTTGCCTATGAGCTTTGAGGATAGGATCATCACTTTCAACAGGTAAGGATGAGGTCAGAGCAAATGACACATTTAATTGTTCTAGGGCAAACAACAATCTCTGTTTCCACCTCTTGTAATTTGAACCATCAAATGGTTCTACTTTGTCAAGGTTAGAAATGATCCTCAGGTTCTCCATTGCTGACACAATATTATTAGCCATATCAAATATTTGATCTCTCAATAAACTGGTTCTACGGTCTTAAGAGTTGTAGGGAAAGGTTGTGTCAGATTATTGAGAGAGCAAACCTCAGTGTTGCCTTCTTGATAAGAGAACTTTCAATCTATCACCTGTATGAAATATTCCTGATACCCGAAACAAAGATTGTTAGAAAAATTGGTGGGCTGAGTCGTGTCACTTGACACTGTCCTTTAGACCATAGATGCCCCCTATGGTGCAACCGGGAATATTGCAAATCGGCCTCTAAGATAAAACAGCCCGATGGCTCCGCCAGTAATAGTGCACTCAACTATTGGACCCCTTCGAATGCTATAGGATTGTGCTCAAACTACAAAACAAAACACTCACACAATGGACATGTTAAAATCCAACAAAACCACACACACTTGAATACTTAAAGTGACTTGATCCGTGTTTTACAAATGCTAAATCTCCCTCCATTTATAAGATAAGTGAGATGAGGAGTAAAGGAGAAGGAATTAAATTGAGACTTGAGTGAGAGATTATACATCTCCCAAAACTGAAGAATTGATGCCTCAAGAGGCTTCTCATGTAGAGACATAAAGTGACTCAAACGATTAAAAGAGAATTGCCTTAAGGAGCTTTTAGCAAACCGTAGAGATTAATAACCATTATGTGGAGAGACTTAAACAATCTCCAAAACTGAAGGAATTAAGGGAGGATGTAAAGAATCTTCAAAAACTGAAGGGGCAAGTGTTTTGAATCTTAATTTGTTTTTAAAAACTTGCATTAAAAACAACAGGATGCCTAATGACTGTAGCCCCATCTGAGTTGTCCTGTACTAGTGATTCCAAGTGCAGCCAGAACATAATTCATCATAAGTTTAAGAAAGCTTTGGACACATTTTTCTCTAATATGCGTGGTCTTTATTTTATTTTATTTTTATTTTTTTAAATCAGCACATGGCCATCATATTAATCCTCTTAAACTATGGATTTTTTCTCGAGGATCTCTGATAGTTTAAAATCCCATCTCAAAGACATTTTGAGTGTTCTTTATAGACATTTCCTATAAATATTTAAGTCTTTTATTGATCTTTGTGAAATTATTTGTGCATTATTGTTTCCTTATTTTAGATAGACTTTGAAGAGAGCGGATCAGGTTCACGTACAAGAACGACCTTGGTCCATAGATTTACAATCAATTTTCTCTCTCTTCATTTAATAGATTCTCAATCCACGGACCAAGGACATACAAGAATGAACTTGATCCGTCCACAACTTCGAAAGATATAGAATTGTGAAAGAGTAGGAATCTTTCTTGTATAGGTCGACTTGAAGTCATTAGATCGATCTTGCAAAATTTATATGTTTACTTGTCTGACATTTTAAGGCTTCCAGCTCCATCATGTCTAAGATAGAATCCATATATAATGTATTTTTCTATTCTTTAGAAAGGTCAAGAAAACTGTAATTTCTTAATCCTATTAGTTACAAAAAAGTTTGAATCGCAAGTCTTTCGGTGACATTCTTGGTAAGTTAGCTATTAATGTCATGATTTTCACATGTGATGGGAAAGAAATAAAAGGAGATGGACAACCTCTTCGCATTCTATCATACAAATATAGGATAATATCCCTTTTGAGATTATAATAAAATCTTCACGAGTATGCAGTTTGTCCAGATTCTAATAGGGATAGACAACTTGCCCTTGCATGGGGTATTCCTATCATTCCTCCCCCCTTAATTTTGGCGTATCGTCCCCCTATATTGGTTGTTCCCCCTCATGTTCTTTTGTGTTTCTAGTCCCCCTTCTTTATTGGTTGTCTCTTTTTAGGTTCTTCTGTTAGGGGATCTCCCCAATGGTGCCTATGTGGCTTGTCCTTTGCTTTTTATTTCCTTTGTTTTAATATATTGAAAAATTATCTTGTACCACCCCTATTTTTAAACTTTAAATGACATGCCACCCTAATTTGCCCAAAATATCTAGCATGTGCCCTGTTTTGCAAAAAAATGACTCTTAAATCCATTCCGTTAGAGCAAAATCGTTATTTAATGACTTGGTGTGGTTGCTATTTTCTAAATGGCAAGTTTACCATTCTTCAAGGGTAAACTTACCATTTTACCTTTCCATGTAAAACCCCCAAAACATTGAGTTGCAGGCTTAGGACTTCTCCCCTAAAACATTGAGTTGTAGGTGAAATTAACATCTTCTTGTTGTGACAATAAATCTGCCAAGGAGAAGAAAGTACTTGAAAAACATGGTTTGCCACATTATTTTTCTGTTCTCCACAGAAATAGTTACTAGAAGTTCTTGCTCTCCTCTACGATTTTTGTGGGTCATGATGACTCGAGCTTTCTCTATATCAACATCCTAGTTTCATGTTTTCTGTTAGAAAGATGGGATATAGGACCAAGTTGGATGAATGGTATTTTGTTATTGATTTGCTTGAAACTTGGGACCAATGGGATCAATGGGAGGAAGTCCAATGACCAATAAAGTGCTCTCTCGATGTAGACTGACACTTGGGGTCCTAGTCAGTTTCACGATTTGTCTTTTTCATTCAGGTAGCTGTAGCCCTTGCGTCAAGACACATGGGAGGGAAAAATGATTGCCTTACCCCATATAAAATGCAAAATTTTTGTCATTGTTGATGTTTCTAGTTGCGTTTCCATTGGTCCCTATGTTGGTGCAGAAGCCACGCTACCTTTTATAGAACTGTGATGCACTCATAACTTTGCTTGTTTAGGTATTTTCTCTTTTTTCTTTCAATCAAGTCTCTCTACGTGATCCTACCCCCTACCCTAATTTTGAAAAGGTCTGTTTTGATCTAAATCCAATCTCTTCGGTGGGGGAAGAGGAAAAAGAATACACACACATTTTGGAAAAGGGAAAACGAAAATTTAGAAAAAGGGGCAAATGCCTCTTATTGATTGTGGTATCTTTCTCCACCCTAGCTTTCATCTTTCCTCTCAAGGCCTTCTTTTCAACTCTTCTCTGCCATTTATTGTACAAATTGAATGAATGCTGGACGCTATAAAAAGGGGTTTCTATAAGCAAGTGTGGTTATTGTACATGTTGAAGTAGTATATTGGCATTAGCTTTAATGAGTGTACAATGGTGCTCTTATATAGAGATTACAGTCATTGAGTTATAGACAAACTCTATGATCAGATGTGGGTTACAGACTCAAACTCTAACACTATGTATTAGTAACAAGGTAGAACTATGTTAACATATGTGAATAATAGACTGAAAGTCTATTATCACATGTGAGTCCTATTCCAACTCTGCTGTCTCACAAGGTATTCTTGGACTACAAGTTAGTCTCTAGAGTTTGTGCTCACTAAAAATACCTACAAAGTAGGAGAGGTTGTTGAGTGTGAGTATGACTCTAGAGCTTGAGTTCGAGTGGGACTCTAACTATCCTAATACACCCCCTTAAGGTGGGGATTTGAATGGTCGAATCTGCAGCTTGTCCCATAGAAAGGAGAATCGTGTAGAGCTGAGAGCTTTGGTAAGGATATCGACTATTTGGCCATGTGTTGAAATGAATTGCACCTGAAGGTCCTTGGATAAGACTAGAAGGACACCCTCTATGTAGGATACTGCGATGGTGGTGGCCATGGGGTACTGATAGGCTTACAGTTAGTCATGCCACCCCTCTGTAGGAGATCAGTTATGTACCGGTGTTGAGAGAGTAGGACACCATCAGACCGATATAAGGCTTCAATACCATGGAAAAAGCTGAGATAACCAAGATCCTTGGTAGAGAATTCTGAAGCAAGCTGATGAAGGAGAGCTTGAACATGAGTTGGTTGGTTCTCTGTAACCAAGATGTCATCTACGTAGACAAGGACATATATGGCAACAGAGCCCTATATGTAGATAAACAGTGATGTGTCGGTTTGGGATGACCGAAAACTTGAGCGAGTGAGGAACTCAGATAACCTATGAAACGAAGCCCTAAGAGCCTATTTAAGCCTATAGAGGGACCTATGGAGGCGAGAGACATGATTAGGGTGCAAAGCATCTTCAAAACCCTGGGGTTGAACCATGTAGACTTCCTCAGATAGAACAACATGTAGGAACACATTCTGAACATCAAGCTAACAAACATCCCATCCTTTAGATATGGCCAAGGAGAGGACCGTCCATGTGGTAGTAGGTTTGATGATAGGACTAAAGGTCTCATGATAGTCGATAGGACTAAAGGTCTCATGATAGTCAAGACCAGTTGTTGATGAAATCCTTTAAGTGACCAAACAGGCCTTATATCACTCAGGGGAGCCATCTGCCTTCCTTTTGATGCGGTACACCCACTTGCAGCCAACCAAATTCATAGTTTCCCTATAAGGCACAAGAGACCAAGTACCATTATGTAACAAAGCATTAAATTCATCAGATATAGCAGATCACCAACGAGGAACCTTGTGGTCCTGGGAGAAGCATATAGGTTCTGCTAGGTCAGCTGAGGTGGTGGTAGAGAGGGTCAGGGGATTGGCATAGAGATCATTTAGGGGGCACGGTGAGGTGGTAGAGGAGTCAAGGTTAGGGACAGCTACGGTTGGGTGAGGTGAGAAAGGAGGGGATAAGGGAGAGGGTGGTTTAGGTAGGGGTGGTTCTAGGGTGGCAGTTGGAGGGATGGGTGGGTTTGGGAGGGTAGGTGAAAGGGTAGGGTGAGGATAAGGGGGAGGTATGTTGGATGCAATGCCTCATAGGGGAGGGGAAGTGGGAGGGGGTTGGGTTGATGATGATGGTGGTGCAGTGTGAAAGGGGAAATTAGATTCGTCAAATATGACGTGGCAAAATATGTAAATACGACAGGTGATGAGATCCATACAACGATAACCATGATGGAAAGGTCTATACCCTAAGAAAACACATAAGGTAGAACAGGGTTCAGCCTTGTGATGATTGTAAGGATGGAGCCATGGATAGCAAAGGAATCCAAAGATTTTTAGAAAAGAGTAGTCCGAAGAATTGCCTGTAACTAACTGATGGGGGGATTTTTTACCTGTGACAGAGGAGGGTATACGGTTGATGAGAAAGACTACACTTTCAAAAGCATAATCCCAGTAAGCCTGGGGAACAACTGCATGGGATAGTAGGGTAATCCCAGTTTCAGTAATGTGCTTGTTACGGCGTTTAACTGTACTTTGTTGATCATGAGTATAAGGGCAAGATAACCTATGTTGGATGCCCAACTTGGCAAAGCAAGATGGGAGAGTCTAGAATTCCCCCCCCCCAAATAGTTTGAATGGCCTTGATAGAGTGAGAGAACTGACGTTCTACCAAGGCCTGAAAAGTACGAAAGGTAGAGTAAACATCAGACTTCAACTTTAAAGTTGTAAACCAAATATATTTAGTTTAGTCATCAACAAATATAACAAAATAACGTTAGAAACTGTGGGGTGAGGGCCCCATACATCACTAAAAAATAAATCCAAAGGAGAGGAACTACGAGAACTAGTTTTATACAGTGACAATCTACTAGCTTTGCCCATTTGGGAAGCAGAACATAAAGAATGAGACTTCAAGAGCTGATGACCAGATAACATAAGACGAAGTACACATTCATGAGTATGCCCTAAATGATGATGCCAGTGGGTGAAAGATGAGGCAGAGGCTACATTGGCAGAAGGTGACATTGGAACTAAATAGAGACCATTCTTACTATGTTCAGTGAAGAGGGTTTTCTTGGTCTTCAGATCCTTCATAGAGAAAAAAGAAGAGTGAAATTCAAAGTAAACATTATTGTCATGACAAAACTATTGAATAGATAACAAAGAACAAGTGAGAGTGGGAACATGTAAAACATTAGAAATAGAAAATGAACGAGAGGGAGAAGAGAAGGAAGCGGTGCCTATGTGAGATATAGGAAGGCCTTTACCATTACCAACCACGAGTTGGTTATTACCTGTGTATGGATCATAGGTGGAGGATTGGGTTAAGTCAGAGGTGGAATGATAGGTGGCTCTAGTATCTGGGATCCAAGAGGTGGTGAAGGATTATGGAGGTGTGGGGTGATGGGGTGGGGGCATGTGGTTAGGTAGTTGAGGGTTAGGGAAGGGTGTAGTATGATAAGCATTGGGTTAAGGTGGTGGCCGATTGTAGGGATGGGGAGGGGTAGGGAGAATGGCAGCTCTGGTAGTTCCCTCTGGGTGGTAGTAGCAAGTGTCTGTCTGATGATTAGTGCATCCATAGATTGTGCATGGATTGTGAGCAAATGCATTAGAGCTACCAAATCCACTAGCACGGCCACGACCATGTCCTTGGGAGGAGCCTGTACGACAACCACCAGTGGAAGGAGGGCCACAGCCTTGGTGAGTGACATCAGCTAATGCATCGATGGCAGGATCAACAAAGGGAAGGCATGAGTTGAGAAGGTTCTCGTGACTCATAAGAAGATCCATGTCAGTGTAGGAGATGGACTCCTTTTATGCCATCATAATGGAAGCAAGTGTTTGATATTCAATGCGTAGGGCCCAGAAGATGTGGATGTTAAAGTCTTCTTGTGGGAGGGGCTTCCTTACAGCTACTAGTTCATCAGAGAGATGCTTAACTCAATGGAGAAACTGAGTAATGGTCTCATCTAGTTTGTGAACCAGATTTTGAAGGGAGACGTTGAGAGATAGAATCCTGGTTGTAAACGAAGAACTGAATGCAGCATGGAGTGCATCCCAGATCTCTTGGCTACTAATCTGTCCGACTGCTAATGAAAAGGCCCCTTCAGAGAGAGAGGCGATGAGAGGACTGATAATAGAGGTGTCTTGTTGATGCCATGTCTTGGCTTTGATAGGTTCTTGAGGGCAACGATAGTCACCGGTGACATAGTCGAATAGGCGTTGGCCAGTAAGATAGGGTACGATCTGTGTGTGCCAATAAACATAGTTCTTAGATGTGAGCTTTAGAGATATCATATGATGAGCATCAAAGAGGGATGTGGGAGGTGGAGATGGTTCGGCCATGGTAGAAGAGGGAGGAGTTGGTTCGGTCATGAGGGATTGGAGTATAGAAGAGGTATTTGAGGGGTGCGGTTAAGAGCGGAAAGGGGAGAAACGTGGGTTGGGTTTTGGTCTTGCTATTTTTTTTTTTCTGAAAGGGAAGAGGGAGAGAACGTGGGCTGTGGGAAAGAGGAAGTGGGAGATGGAGAAAGGGACATTGGTCTCTTTTGTTTATTTATTTAATTTTTTTTTTGAAAGGGAAGAGAGAGAGGTCATGGGCTGTGGGAGATAGAGAGGAGTGCGTAGTGATAAGGGAGGTGCTCGGTGGAGCTTATGATGCTCTTGATACCTTGTTGAAGTATTATATTGGCATTACCTTTAATAAGTGTACAATGGTGCTCTTATATAGAGATTACAGTCATTGAGTTATAGACAAACTCTATGATCACAAGTGAGTTACAGACTCAAACTCTAATAGTGTGTATTAGTAACAGGGTAGAACTCTGTTAACATATGTGAGTAATGGACTAAAAGTCTATTATCACATGTGAGTGTCCTATTCCAACTCTGTTGTCTCATGAGGTAGTCTTGGACTACAAGTCATTCTCTAGAGTTTGTGCTCACTGAAAATACCTATAATATAGGAGAGGTTGTTGAGTGTGAGTATGACTCTAAAGGTTGAGTTTGAGTGGGACTCTAAGGGCCCGTTTGATAACATTTCAAAAAACGCGTTTCTACCGTTTCTGTGTCAAAAAACGACAGAAACAGAACAAAAAGCGTTTGATAAAACTGTTTCATTTCACGTGTTTTCAAAAATAGAAATTGAAATTTTTACCTATTTATGGTTCAAGAAACGACCTAGGCGAAACAAGTTCGCCGTTTCTAGAAACGACTTGTGGCCATTCTTTCGCTAGTTACTATCAACTTCCCGAAACATGACTTATCAGACACCTTCAATTCAGTTTCTGTTTCTAGAAACGGAAATTTATGTTTCTGCCGTTTCTTGAAACAGAAACAACAGAAACGTTATCAAACGAGCCCTAACTGTTCTGATAGTATGAGAACTTGATATACATAGATGGAATTCATCATATGGTTTCTCTTTCAATCATATGAGAACCATTCTGATACAAGGATCAAATCCCCACACTTTACATGCATGGTGTTTCTCCCCAAGCCCCCAAATAGTCCTACTAATAATACCTTCACGGTCAAACACAGATGAAATTATCGCTTCATAATCCGAGATTTTGAACTGCAAAATTCAGAAACTAAACCAAGTTCTATTCCAACATTCTAAAATTTATTTTGTTGTTCTAACCATGCAATCTCCTGCGGTTGAAGTTTTCGATTCTAAAAGTGGTCAAAATATGTAAATTGAACCACCATTATTGACCATTATTGAATGAAAAAGACAGAAATAGACCTACCTAGCTGGTGTTTTTGATTTCTGAATATTTCATGGTAACACACAGAGCAAACACAGAGAGAGAGAGAGAGAGAGAGAGAGAGAGAGAGAGAGAGAGAGAGAGAGAGAGAGAGAGAGAGAGAGAGAGAGAGAGAGATTTAATACATTATTACAAGAAAATCAGTACAGGTGGGAGTTGTAGAGGGGTCAATTAAGACTACAATTGTAGCCATTGAGTTGTGAATGTGATCTTGTCTCTATTATTAATATTTTTTTTTTTCTTTTTGGAAGGGGGAGGTTAGATTGATGGATTCGGTTTCTCTCCAATTAATTGGGTGTCCAATTATGATCAAAGGGTTAGGAGGATTTTGGACACACATGAATATATGGACATGTATCAAAATTATAGGTTCACCTAGTGTTTCCTCCCTTTTCCCTGCTGATGGCAATGCCGAAGATGGAGATGTGGCAAGCGAAAAAATATTTATTTTTTCCCTTGCTTGATCTCTGCCGGTAATGGTCTATTATTGTACTTGGTGATTTTCTCTTTTTCTTGAATAAAGCCTTCATTTAGCCGAAAAAAAAAAAAGAGAAAGGAAATGTATCAAAATTTGCCACATGCGAAAATTCATCTTATTTTTACTCCAATCCGACTTCTTGATTTGGTATCCTTTTTATTTTGTTTCTTCCCTATGGTTTCTTCCCCCATTGTTTTGCTCTATCTCATCTTTCGGTATATTGGTTTTGTTGGATATGTGTGTCCATCAATCCCTTTTTATTAATAAGATTGTTTAATTTTATTTGTGCATGTTTTTTATTTATTGGGCTTATAAGTTGTTCTATGGGTTTTCACCCAAAATTGTTCTCTGCTAGGGATAGGACTGGACATCCTGTTCACATGGTCGTTACATTGTATGTCACCAGAGATGTGATTCCAGTACATAAATGTAAGCACACATACTATGTGTGTATAGAAAAGAATCTAGTAAGAATCTTGCATGTATTACTGCCAGTTGTGTGAGAACGAGAGTCTTACCCGTCACTTGACCTTTGACCTGAGAGATCTTATTTGTTGCATTGTTGTATCACATGTTTTGGTAAAACAATGGTTGATGTCCAACAGACTATATATCGGTATACTGGACACATAGTCCCACATTGTTAATGAAAGTGCTCGTTAACATGGGATCCACTATCCTTAGTTAGGGAATATCAAGAAGAGAGAATGTTTGTACTTGATCAGACAAAAATCTAGTACTAGTGTCGTTTTTTATAAATTGTTTACAAAATAATTTTTAATATAAAAAATAATATTTTATTTATTAAATTTTATTTGAAATTTTTTTTTAGCGCCCGATCATGTTCATAGAATCTCTGAAACAGACATGTACAATGAGTTGGGGTTAGGCAGTATTAAATTACATGCCCTATAGCTCATTATGGGATATTGGAAAAGTGGAAGGTCTTATGTGCAAATTAAAGAGTTAATATTGCATAACAAGATTTGGGAATATTAAATTGTTAATTATCTTTTTATTTATGGTAGTGGATAAAATATAATTTGAATATATTTGTTATCCATAATAAGAAAGATAATAATCCCTTTTAGATTCTACCTCTTCCCACTTTAGAAGCAAAGTAGTTGTTCAATTTAGAAACTGTTTTCAACCACTAAGATTTGGCTTTCTTTATTTAAGAAACAAAGATTTGACTAAAAGATAAAACCCTGAAAGAGGTTTTATTATATAAGGGACAAGGGAGAAAGAGATTTAGTTTTTTTTTTTTTTCTTTAGAGCTTCGTCTCTTCTCTCCCTCCCTTCTCTCCTTTGTGAGTGAGTGTGTGTGAAGGAGAAAACATTAATGGTGGATTATTCTTTTCCAATTGAACGTAGATCATAATTTCAAAGTATTGAGATCGATCCCTACGGTTGCTCAAGTGTGGAAAAACTATTATCTAGAGGAGGAACTTCAATTGCGGTTCTAAGATAAACCATTTATTTCCCATGTGATTAATTTTTGTACAATGATTTCAAATGCAAGAGATCCCAATCTGATCTCTTCCGTTGTGCGATTGGGTTTCTGCCAACAGTTTTTCCCCTTGGCTTTTTGGTTTATCCTATTTTTTCTTTTTTAACTATTTTTACTCTTCTATTTGGGGTCCTCCATAGCCTCCTTTGGCTTGAAAGACGTTCTTTGTTCTTTCACTTTACCAAAAAAAATTTTACATTCACTCAAATAAAAAGAAAAAGAAAATTATTTGACCATTCAAAGTTATTTTTTATTTTCTAGCTGACAATATACCATTTAATGCATTTGCCAAAACTTACTCTACATTAAAAAGAATCTTTTTGGAAGAACTTTAAAAGAAATTTGAAGACAATACTGATCAATGTTACAAGCTTGTACGTGACTCTATATCTTAATGATCTAAAGATTACTAGCCCAAGAGGGTAACGTAGTTGGTGAGCAACGAACTTGGTATGAGTCTTAAACTCGGACGTCCTAAGTTCACACAATGGTGTTTAGTGCTATTCACAGTTTTCAGTGAAAGTTGAATGGTTCTCATTCAACCCTGGTATGACCTAGTCCATAGGGTTGTGGGGTCAGTATGGACCAGCGGGACTAGTCAGGCCAAAGGGCTGCATACCCGTCCTTAGCAAAAAAATAAATAAATAAACAAAAAATAAAAAATAAAATCTAAAGATTATTAAATTGACTGTCAAGATAACAATCAGATTAAATAATCTAAGGGTGGACTTCACAATCAAGACATAAATAGTAAATGCCACATGCTTAATTATGTGACTTAACAGTGGATCAATTGTGAATAGAAACTAAGAGAATCTAGGAAATAATAAAACGGTTCACATATTTATTTATATATTTTATATTAAAAACTTCACATGGATTGCTATAATAACTATAATTCATTGGAAACATCGACCTTCAGAGATCATAGATTATGCACCTAATGATGGCTGAGTAATTCCTAAGGACAAAAAAATCACAAAATTCTTTTGAAGGCACAGTAGTGTATCATCAATGGTTGTTCTTAGACCAAGCACTTCAGCTCTGGTGGAGGAACCTCTCCCTCCAAATATAGCATAACTTGTCGCATAGGTGGCCTTGCAGTTGGAATGGAGTGACAGCAAAGCAATCCAAGTTTTAACACCAACTCCATTTCCTCCATTTCATAATTCACCCCCAATTTAGGGTCCACAGTATCAAAAATCTTACCCCCTACTCCAATTTGAGACCGCCCAATCTACCAGCACCATACACTCTTCAGATGCTTCTGGCTCTATGGGCTTCCTACCACAAGCAACTTCGAGCAAAAAAGCCCCAAACGCAAACACATCCACACTAGGGTTTGCTTTGCCAGTTCTACAAAGTTCTGGTGCAAGATAACCAATTGTCCCCACTACATGGGTGGTTTGAGGATCAGTTCCATGATCATATACCCTTGCAAGCCCAAAATCTCCTAATCTTCCGTTTAGCTCATTGTCTAATAAGACATTACTGGACTTGAAGTCTCTATGAACCACAACTTGTTCCCATCCTTCATGCAAATACAACAATGCTGCTGCCACGCTTTTGATGATTCGAAATCTTTGACACCAACTCAGCATTGTTTTTGTTGTTGTTTGATCAAAAAGCAGTTTGTCAAGACTCCCATTGGGCATGAAATCATAGACCACAAGGAGTTCTTCCTTATGTCGACAATAGCCCAAGATTGTTACTATGCTCCTATGCCTCAATTTTCCGATGCTAATGATCTCAGCAATGAATTCTCTCTCCCCTTGTGTAGAATTGTGGGAGACTCGCTTCACTGCAATTTCTGTGTTGGATGTGGGTAATACACCTCTATAGACCCTACCAAAGCCACCAGTTCCAAGAAACTCTTTATCGTTGAACCCCTTGGTGGCAAAATAGAGATCTTTATATTTGAATCTGTAAGGTCCATAATTGAGTTCCCAATCTTCAAGCACTTCAGCAAACTTTCTCTTCCTTTCCACTATAAATTGGATGATGAAGATGGAGATTAACACTAAAGTAGCACCAATCACAGAAAATGCGACAATAAAAAGCCTATGTCTCATTTTATTTATTTTTTGAGGAAGTTTAGGAAGTTTGGAGAGAGTGAGATCTCTTGCTTTCCCATTCATTTGAAAACTCCATCCCAAAACATAATAGGATACTGGCAAGCCATGTGTAGCTGAGGAGAAGCCCACAAACATGGGATCCAAAATGATCTGAGAAAGATCAATTTTGAAGGACAAGAGTGGGATAGATGGTTTAGGGACTTTAATGGGAGCTAAAGTCACATTAAGTCGCTTCACTGCACCAGAATATTCCACCCAGAGTTGCAAGCGTTGTCCACTGAAGAGGCTTAGGTTTACTTGCCGATTCTCTTTATCACTAAAATAAGACGCTGTGGCAGATTTAACAGATTTCAAGTCATTGATATCGATACCAACATGGTTTCCATCGATGTCTTTGAACTCCATGTTTTGAAGGCTATCCAGCTCAATTGCGATGATATGGTTGGATTTATTGCCGATGTTGGTGGTGTTGAAGAGGCCACCTACTGTTTTTAATGCAGAGAACATAGCAAATATAAAAGTAGTGGAGAAGGAGAAAGGAGTACCAGTGGAGAAATTCATGAAATGAAATGGAAGAGGGTAGAAGGCATGACCCATCTGTTGCAAAGTGGTATTTGCTAACATTAGGAGGCCATTGTTGTAATCTGTGCTAAGCCGTTCAAGCTCATGTTAACTCCATGAAAACCATTGTAAGTGAAACCAAGGTTTCCTTCTTGTGATGCTACAAATCCCTTGGAGAGAAGAAAGAACAGCACCAGCTTGAAGAACATTTTCTTTTTCTTACTTTTTCGGGAGAATTATCAAACGCAGCCTTAGTATTTCACTATTAATTGGGAATGAAACTTTGTTACTGCACGCCTAGGTTGCAGTAAAAAAAAATCATGAAAGGTATATTTAAAAATATTATAACTTAAGAGGGTATTTATGAACCTAGTGGAAGATGAATTATTACATTTCTTTGGCCATCGGGAGTTGCAGCTACTAGAATGATTGAGTTTGGATCCTCTTTCCCAAACACGCACTTCCAGGTCCACCGTTCACCCCCACCTCCACTGTCCACGTCCACGGTCCACCGTCCACCTAGCCGTCTCATACACGACAAGGGTGTTGAAAAGGAACCGATGCTGATTTAAGTGATTTCTTACAAAATTAGAACCAGGTTGAATGAATGATGTTTGGCCTGTGACGATTACCTGTAGGAAAGAGGAAGCTTCTTGTCTTTGATGGCATGCTGATAGTGATTTGTGACTTAAGGTGACCTGATCTTTGTTTTATTCCTCGTAATACTTGTGAAGAATTCGATATTGGACAATGGTGTGTCAAGCGTTTGATTTTTAAATCACAACTTTTGGAATTAGACCATCTTGGATGATCAGAAGGATTTG
Source organism: Macadamia integrifolia (assembly GCF_013358625.1). NCBI lineage: Eukaryota > Viridiplantae > Streptophyta > Magnoliopsida > Proteales > Proteaceae > Macadamia > Macadamia integrifolia. Next base: position 3,649,617 of record NC_056570.1, on the reverse strand, counting down.
GTTAAACTAGAAACCTATTAATGGTCCAAACGATTGACCTGAGACCAAGCCACAAAAACTACTTGGTGCAATTTTTATTTTTTTGGCTAAAATTATTAATTGAATTACGACAAACCAGCAGAGGATTCCTTGTGAATTGGGTAATTTAACAATGGTGGTCGATCCTTCCGATTATGTATCCTCAGTCAACAGATTATCTGCAAGTCGTAATGGTAGGTTCAGAATTTTTCTTTATTTTATTTTATTATTATTGTTTCCTCATCATTTAGGAATGATTTCGATTTACATGATATCATAATCAATCAATCAAAATTGATCAAATTATTGATCCGAATAATATTCAAATATTAAATCGGTTCTCTATATAACTTCTGCAACAGAGAAGAAGCTCTTGGCAAGATCAAAGAAAGATTATTATTATTATTATTATTATTTTATTTTTTAAAGGAGGGGATGTGTAGAGAAGGAAAAGCCATCACTAAAAAAAAAACACTAAACTTAAACATAGGGGAAATATTTGCTAAGTCTTAACTCTTAAAGTCTTTTTTCTTTTAATAAAATTAGTCTCAAGATTAATGCTACTGACCTGGTCATAGGTCTTTCCAGTTTCTACCAAATAAAAAATAAAGACCTGGTCATAGGCTTTGGCATCAATAACATTCCACATGCCCAAACCGAAAGGACCACTGAAACGAATTTCACACCTATGAAATAATCAATTGATTTAAGAGATAGTACGACTTCCCATCTTAATGGTTAGAGGTATTAAAGATCGTCACCAACTACAACTATTCTCCAACTATCCATCGAATGGTCGGAAGGATTTAGACACACATCTTCAAGTGTTGATTGTCCTCCCAATTATTGAATGAGTGGTCGAAGAGGGGTTAGATGTCCAAGTAGTTAGAAAGGATCCAGATCAATTTTTTTTTTTTTTGTTAAAAGGTCATTTGTATTAAAAGAAAAAAAAAATGAGAAAGAAATTACACATACACATGATAAACTAAAATCACAAAACATCGAGAGTAGCCTCTCCCACCGACAACATTGCCATCAGTAGGAAAAGCTAGCTTGCAAATAAAAAAATAAAACCCCCAAGCATTGGGGAATTATATTATTCTGAATCTTCGTCTGTTTTTTGGAAAAAGATCCTTAATTTCCAATTACAACTAAAATAATAGTATGGTCATCGATTTTTTTTGAACCGTTTCACTGACGTCTTAATTTTAGAAATTTGATAGTTCACGTGTTATTTTTTATTTTTATTTTTATTTTTATTTTTCACTTCCAATTAGAAACTGATTGAGAAAAGTTTTCCTTTCCATCATGGTGGAAGGAAAAGTGCACCCATTAAGGTTCATTATTATTCTTCCACTGCTGTATGAAGTCGATATTATCCCTCACTATTTCTATATGCGCATTGCAAGTTAACCACATTCCATTGGTAAAAGAATTTCTCCTTCACCACACATTAAAAAAGGAAAAAAAGATGATGGAATCATGCATTCTTTTTTATATTTAGCCAAAAAAAAAAAAAAAATCACCAAGATGAAAACACATAAAATGGTCCTAGTCTTCTAACCATTAATTAGTACACTTTTATGTACTATGAGCGAATATATATTAGGGAAATTACTATCAATTCCCTATACTCACCATATGTTTACTTGAAGTCCCTTACCTTGAACTTCTTTTCTCATTCACCTAGAAAATAAGAGTTCCACTTTTCCTTCTCTCATCGTATTTTAAAATCTCCAACTTAACCCCTTGTCTAGGTAAACCTATCGCCCAATCACCATTTCCTGTCCTCATTTTCCCTGGTTCACCCCCCTCACTACATCTCTTGCCCCACTCCTTTCTGCCATCCTACATTCTTTCCCCACCACCACCCCTGAATCCTACTCCGCACTCACCCCCATCTTCATCCCCCTAGCATCGCCCATGCCTGCAGGCTCCAGAAAGACAGTTATGAAAATTAGCTCTACCAGTCATCTATTCTTATCCGTCAGTACTTATCAAATTTTTTTCCTAAGAATCAGCAAATGTACTTTATTATACAAAAAATCAAAGAATGAGAGAGAAGAATTGTGCTACAGGGTTTATCCTATTTGATTTAGGGACCTCTCCTCCTTTCTTTTAGTCTGCCCAAAGAAGGTTGTAGGGGTTGCCTTTCTCTGTATTTTTATATATATATATATTTTTTTCTTAATACATACAAATTATCTATCTGAAAAAAAGAAAAAAAGAAGAAAAAGAAAAGAATGAAAGAGAGCACCTTTGGGCTACTAGATTTCAAGAATCACTAGATCTCATTGGCACTCCATTAAGTATGTCGACTCTTTGTTTCTCCATTACGGGAACACAATTGCAGATTACCTGGCAAGAGATGCGGCCAAGACTGGTATTTCGGAAGATAATGTAGTTTTCCCCCCTCACATCTCAGATTTCTTATCAAGAGATTCCGAGGGGAGACCTCACTACCGTTTCTAATTTTGTGTGCTTCCTTCCCTCCTGCTGATGGCAATGCCGAAGGTACGAGGGTAGGAATGGCTTGAGTGGTTTGTTTGTACTTCTGAATTGGTGTTTCTTTTTTGCCTTTTCCTTAATGAAATAAATCTTTAGAAAAAAAAAAACCAATCCATCCGGAAATCATATTTCACATAAACAAGTTATAAGCAATATATAGAAATGGAGTGGCAAAATGCAATAGCTGGTAGAGGTCATGGTCTAACGGCCTGGAAAATTACCTTCGAGGAACCAAGTTCGAACTTCAAGCCATCTTCCTAGAAGCCCTCCTTGCAGCAGTACCCGAATTCTGGATTTCCATCATAAGGAAATGTAATGTGTACAGTTGTCATTCTGAAAACATTGCCACTACCATTCTAGCGACCACCCCAACTCGACCGTTTGAAACTCCAGCAAAACCTCGGTTAGAGCAGGAATTGGAAAAGGGCGCAGGCCAAATAAGGCAAGCAAGAAGCAACAAGCATAGGAAAATACATTGAGACTTGTTTTGGTCTCTGGTTTGAGGGTTGTATGTGCTAAATACGAACTCATATTCAAATCAACGACGATTGCTAAGAGAAAAGAATCTATAGTGGCTTTGTGTTACGATTCCATATAAGAAATATGGGGGCTAATCCCACATCAGTTTCAAAACGAGTTGATATGATCTTAGGTCCCTCACATTGAAAGCCAGTTTATGGGGTTGAGTTCTTCGAAAATTCATATTAGAGATTGTAGAGCAGAAAATCCTCAGTCCCAACCCTCATGCGGAAGGGCAGAGAGTCATGGTACTAGAGTGAAGCCATTAGAAAAGATGTGATGTCCCCAAACCTGAACTGGGGACATTTATAAGTTTTAGGCAATAATGAACTGGTGTAGCATCCACACAAACATAAGTGCAAGCAAGAGTTATAACTAAACTATTATAATATTAAAATTCAAAATTTAAAATTCAAACTGAAAATAGTGTTGAATTAAATTGTCTTCATAGTCTACATCATCTAAAAATAAAAATCATTGTCTTCTTTGAATCTATAAGTAATGTCCTCCTCTTGATCAACAATAGGTTCAACATTCACGTCTTCCCCATAATAGTCCTCATGAATGTCATCTGCAAGTTATGATAGTAAGTCTTTAAGAAGAAACTTAGTGAGTAGAACCACCACATTAAACAAGTTTGAAATCACGATAATACAACCAATAACAAGAAAAACATATATAGTATAATATAAAAATTTTCAAGAAAACAAAAGAACAAATGTGATACCCTATTTTTTAAACCCGGTCTAATTACCTGTATTGACTTGGTTTGATCATATAGGGGCTGAACCGGAGCGAACTGATGTAAGTATCATATGGAACATGGTAGCAAGAGTGACCTTGAACTCGAATTGGCCTGACAAGACCGAGCAGGTACCAAGTGTAATATGTGCACCCAAGCCTTGCACTTGCATGCACCACTAGGCCATGTACAAAAAGTAAGGTACGTGCTAGTAATTTTGGGTGCCTATGCAATTTAATTATGAGTATGAATTTATCCCCATTGAAGTCCAAGTGGAACATTAGCAATGAGCTGACTAGAATGGCATACTCACCTGAGAATACCCACCTGATAATGCCCACCTGAGATGTACCCACCTATGACTTGAAGATATTTTTGGGGGCCCAGGTATAAAAGGGGAGACATTTATTGTCTTTTCTCTCATTAATGGTAATTGGTCGGTGGGAGACTAAAGAAGAGAGAGAAAGAAGAAGAAAGGAAAAAGAGGAAGAAGAAGAAGAAAGAAGAAGGGGAATCGACCGTAGAGCCTCACTGGAGCTGGGTCTTGGTATTTTGAGCCCGGATTAATGATTAGCTCACCAGGATCTTTGATTTGAGGTAGGTATTATACACATTCCAAAGATTTTTGGGAAAACCCCTTTCTTAAACACTCTTTTTGATTTTTGGGAAAGAACCCTCTTAGGTCTTGCTAATCTTGCACGGATAATCAAATCTAAGGACTAATGGAAGGTGTGTACAATGATTTTGATGGATTTGAAAGGAGTGTTGGTGAAAATCTAGAGTATTTGGAAGTTCTTGAGCAAAAGAAGTGAAATTTAGGGTTTCATTGGTGTTCTTAAGAAAGAGGTAGGAATCTTATTCTTTCTTCTGATTTGATCTTAAATCTAAGTTGAGGATACATGGTTGGACTTTAGATGAGTGATTTAAGTCGTTGGATAGACCCCAAACAAGTTCCCCAAGCCTAAGAGAAGATGGGGAAGAAGATGGAAAAATTTCGTTTCAAGACTGGGAAGTGTTCCAGGCCCACATGTCTTTGAGTTTTGGCCCACCTAAGTTCCTAGAAATCAATTTCTGGGCTCTGGTGTAACCAACGGGCATGAAACCGGTGGGCCATAAAGCCCACTTGTCTTTCCAAAATGCCCAAAATGGGTCCAAATTGGATGGGTAACCCTCATTTATGAATCTAAACCCGATTCTAGTGTTTAAACATGATGATTTTGACCCCAAAATAGTGAAATGATAAACCATTATGTTTATATAGGTTACACTCATTATACGCGTACCCACACATCGGATCTCTTACGTGCCAGGTACAAGCATCGTGTACGCATACAGTTAAGTGGGGAGTAGACTCTGATTTAATTTCGCAATGTTATACATCATTTAACATATGTTAATCTAGCCATGTTATCATGTCACTTGTGTGTAGACTAGACATCACATATGCCATATCACGCATTTGAATGTGCATTTACATAATATGCTATGCGTTGTGTTATGATTGAATACTCATTATGTCTTGATGTATGTGATGGATGAATCTCATTTGGACATAATATGCATGCTAGATTTTAAATGTCGTAGTCAGCTTGGAAACTAGTGCATGGTGGCTTGTGGAATGGGATGCGGTGCCATCGTGTAATTGTACTATGCTCATGTAGAGGCATGCGGCTAGGATTTATATACCCCTTTGTGCTACACCCTTCCCAACAGGGGTTTACGTGTTGGGTTACTATTAGGGGGAAGCATCAGGTTATGGTTGTTGAACTCCTGCAGCGGTTAGAAGTACACACGGCTGATCGTTAGGATAGTCAGTAATCCTAGTGATATATCCAGAGGGCCGATTGTACTGCTTTTATTTTGATTGGAGTCACCCATTTACTTTTTATCATTTAAATTTGTCAGGAGTCGGCTTGCATTTTAAATTTTGGTACCAATGGTGGGCCTTCTCTGACAATCCTATGGGCGTATCGTAGGATGGGGTTAGCCGCTCATATCCGGGGCATTCGCACACTGTGATTGTGAGTAGCACATAGCCTATAACCTAGTAATGTTGTTAGGCTAATAGGATTAAAATGAATTGCATACATATAGGCGCATATGTGTTGTGATTGTTTGTGTGGTCTTCCTTTTTACTTACTGGGCTAGTGAGCTCATCCTACATGCACAACTCTTTTTAGGTGATTTTATAGGTTACCTGCCTAGAGATCAGAAGCCGGGCCATACTGTGGAGTTTCCCTCTGAGGATTGGTGGGTCCCTGATGATTTCGAGCACGGTGCCGATTGCACGTGCAAGGATTGTGCTGCATGGCAGCAGTGACCCATAGGTGATTCTTTTTGATTATTTTGATGTACTCCCTTTTGATGGCTTGATGTTTAAATTGTTATATTTTTGTGTATATATCATGCCTTCGGGCCCAAATGTATATAACTCTTATAACTCAATTTGGGTATCAAGTATTTGGGAAACAATTACAGGTATTATTATGAACAGGTCTTCCGCTGAAAATACATGTCATATCTTAGTATAGTAGATGTATGATGTATTGCAGTTACTGCATTGTTGATCTTGACAGGTTGTGAGTTAACCAAAGTTAACTCGGTCACCGATTCGGTTTTGTGCAAGCGGGGTGTGATAACAAACATTCCACTTATACTTACATTGTTACATTTATATCGCCGCATAAGTACATATAATGACTAAAAAAAAAACTAAACAAGAAATTCACAATATCATCCATGAATGGCCAATGCGTCACAATACTATATTGCCTCCACTCAACATATAAAAACTCGTAGAAACTATCTAGTGCCCAACCTTCCAAAGACTAAGTCATACCTTCCAAATGTCAAATAACAATTAGTAGATCCTATCAAGGGTAACTTGTGTCATCTAGTAGTCCACAGTTCCAATAAGAAAAAGTTCGATGAACTAGTCCTCACCTCAACATTATAACGCTAATGTTGATAAGGCGTAAAGTCATCCAAGAATGAAAAATATATATAAATATGAAAAATTTTAGAATTCAAGTGTGATCAATACTCTTATTCCACCCTAGTTGGACTTTATATGAATATGAAATAAGTTTCAATTTTTTTTTTTTTTTTGTAAAAAATATCAAACAACAATTATAAATAACAAAGTAATGATCAAGGAAGTCTCACATCCCTCCTCAATCAAAGCCGGTAATGTAAATCATCATTACCATAACAAACAACAAATCTCATACATCAAGACAGTAAATTTATATAAACTAATATTTTAAAAAATATGCACAAACAAAAATTCATGTGGTATAAGAATCATGTATTGCATATAGCACATTACTCCATGGAATCATAATCGCAACATAATACAAAATATTAGTAACTAACATTATGTAATCAATGCTCCATTTAGAAAATTCTTTTATGTACATATAATACAAATCATTGAACAAAATTCAATTTATTTCCTCATTCTCTCATGTACATAACATTAGGTTTACAAAAATCATATTTTTAATGATAAAATACCATGAAATCCAAGGTTTAGAATAGATCTACTGTTCATAAAATTCTCTTTTGGATAACACTATAAAAATAAGTAAGTTAGGGTAGAGGTTTCACTCACCTTGATGTCGTTCCCAAAATTCTGCCTTAACCTATTTTGTCTACTGCCATAGAAATATTAAAATAACCATCTTAGGTTAGGTATCAATCCCCCTAAAAAACGATCTTCAGACTGTAACAGATCCTGTCCAATAAATTTAAAGAAATTATTAACCCACTTTCTCAAAATCAAAGCACTTCCAACTTTTTTAGGAATTCACTACCCCATTCTCAAGTATAAAAAACTTACCTTACAGTGACCTATCCAAGTACATGAATTTTTCGGTGTATCAAATTAACTCCGAATTGAATAAAAATTTTAAGACGTCATGTAAGCACATGTATGTACTCCCAATAATTATTTTAGACTATAAAACAATCTCTAACTATATTCAATAATATGAACAATCTCGAATTAATGCACATGGACATTAATAGGGGATGGTTTTTTGAAGTTTTGTGGGAATGAGATGGAATGCCATTTCACTGCCCCCTGTATATAGGTGTAACAGCTACACGACCAAGGAATGCTTATTTTTCCTAAATTTTGAATAAGCTTTATACGATTGCAAACCTAATTTAACAATAGTGACTAAAATGTGACCCTCAAGTCCCGGTAAGAATAAGTAAGCCTCAATTCTTTTTTTCTGTTTTGGCCGATAATGACCCTCAACCCTACTCATCTAAGTCCCCCATCCCCCTTCGTTATCCCACTTAGTAACTTAAAAAAAAATAATAATAATAATAAATAAATAATAATAATAATAATAATAAAAAAATAAATAAATAAAATTAAACAACAACTAATCACAATAGGACAAACCTGTTATCGTGATACATATCTCAACAAAAAAATAAAATAAAATAAAATAAAACATTCAAGTAAGTAAAAATGACCTCAACAACAAATAAACATGGGGTAGAAAATAAAAACTCACAAGTACACACTTCATAAACATGACTTGACTCAGTCCATGTTATCAAGAAAGGCCTGTCCTTGCTGGTTTGCATCATCTTATGTAAATTAGGCAAAATTTGGGCGAAATCAAACCTGTAATTAGATAGAATCAACGTCCTCCTGATAGTAGAGAATCTGCAATCGATGATGATTGACTCGTTGAACTCCAAATAGATAAATAACCACCGGTACCTGTGTTTGAAGGTACATAATCGCTCCGACTCAGAGAAGGCAGCTCTGGTAGTTGAACCTCTCCCTCCAAATACCGCACAACTTGTCGCATACATGGCCTCGTGGTTGGAATTGAGTTGGAGCAAAGCAATCCAAGTTTTAACACGAACTCCATTTCTTCCACTTCATAATTCATTCCAATTTGGGATCCACAGTTTCAAGAATCGCTCCCCTATTCAAACTTGAGATCACCCAATCCACCAACTCAACACACTCTTCTTCTGCTTGTGGCTCGATTGGCCTCCTACCACAAGCCACTTCCAGTAAAAAAATCCCAAATGCGAACACATCCATACTAGGGCTTACTTTGCCAGTTCTAGTAAGTTCTGGTGCAAGATAACCAAATGTCTTGACCACATGGGTTGATTTAGGAGCGCCTCCATGATCATATAATCTTGCAAGCCCAAAGTCACCCAATCTTCCATTTAGCTCATTGTCTAACATCACATTACTGGACTTCACATCTCTGTGAACCACAACTTGTTCCCATTCTTCGTGAAGATATAATAATGCAGATGCCACGCTTTTGACTATTTGAAATCTTTGATTCCAACTCAATTTTGTCTTTGTTGTTGATTGATCAAAGAGGAACTTGTCTAAACTCCCGTTGGGCATGAAATCATAGACTAGAAGGAGCTCTCCTTTTCGTCGGCAATACCCCAAGAGTGTTACTATGCTTCGATGCCGCAGTTTTCCGATGCTGACAATTTCAGCAATGAATTCCCTCATTCCTTGTCTTGAGTCATGTGATACTCTCTTCACTGCAACTTCTTTTGATGAGGTGGGTAATATACCTTTGTAGACTTTACCAAAGCCACCTTTACCAAGAATCTCCTCATTAAATCCTTTGGTTGCTATGAAGAGATCTTTATATATGAACCTTTGAGGTCCATATTCAAGTTCCCAGTCTTCAAGAACTTCTGCGAACTTTTTCTTCCTTCTAACAATGAATTGGATGATGAAGATTGACATCAACACCAAACTAACACTGATCACAGGAAATCCAATGGTAAACATTCTAGGTTTTGTTTTGGGTCCCATTCGAGGAAGCTTGGGAAGTTGGGAGAGAAAGAGTTCATTTGCTTTCCCGTTCATCTTAAAGCTCCACCCCAACACATAATGATATACGTTCAAGGCAGAAGTTAATGAAGAGAAGCCCACAAACATGGGATCCACTATGGTCTGAGAAAGATCAATGATCAAGGACAAGAGTGGAATTGTTGGTTTAGGGATATTAATCGGAGCTAAAGTCAGATTAAGTTGCTTCTTTGTACCATCATATTCCACCCAGAGTTGAATGGGGTCTCCACTGATGAGGCTCAGGTTCACATACCGATTCTCTTGATCACTACAATAAGATGCTGGAGCAGATTTAACAGAGATCAAGCCGTTAATATCAATACCGACATGGTTATCATTGATATCATGAAACTCCAGGTTTTGATTGCTATCCAACTCGACTCCAATTATATGGTTGGATGATTTGCCAATGTTAGTGGTGTTGAAAAGTCCCATATAACTGCTTGGGAAAGCACCAGGGAACTTTGTGGAGGGTGAGATTACCATCATGATTCCACGACCTCCTATTGTTGATAACTCAGTGAACATAGCGAATACAAAAGTGGTAGAGAAGGAGAGAACACTACCAGTGGAGGAATTGATGAAGCTAACGGGGTGAGGATAGAAGGCATGACCCACCTCTACCTTTGTGGTGTTTACCAACAATTGGAGGCCATTGTCTGTAATATGCGCTAAGCCGTCCAAGCCCATATTAACTCCTCGAAAGCCATTGTAGGTGAAACCAACATCTTCTTGTTGTGATGCCACAAATCTACTAAGGAGAAGGAACAACAGCACGTACTGGATGAAGAACATTGTTTGCCACTTATTTTTCCTTTGTTCTCCTAAGATTTAGTAATTTACTTCTCGCTTTCCTCTTAAGATTTTTGTGAGGGAGGAATCAGTATTATTCTATATATCAAGCTCATGACCCAAATATCATATCATATTATTTTATCTTTTCATTGTATGCTTTAGGTTATTTTGGAATTGTAATTCAAACTGGATTTTTTGCTTTGTAATTTTCATTATCTGATTCTAATGATATTCTTTGTAGGTAGGATGAATGGTATTTTCTTATTTGTTTGCTTGAAACTTGGCACCAATCGCATCAATGGAATATAATTGGTTCAATCCCATTAATGGAATTTAATTTGTTTTTATTATTGTTTTTTTTTTTTTTTTTTTTTTTTTTTAAACAGACCAGGGAGAAAGACCAATGACAATAAGGGCCCGTTTGATAACGTTTCTGTCATTTCTGTTTCAAGAAACGGCAGAAACATAAATTTCCGTTTCTAGAAACAGAAACGGAATTGAAGGTGTTTGATAAGTCATGTTTTTAGAAGTCGATAGTAATCAATGAAAGAATGGCCACAAGTCGTTTCTAGAAACGGCGAAACAAGTTCAACTTGTTTTGCCTGGGTCGTTTCTTGAATCATAAATAAGTAAAAATTTATATTTCTATTTCTGAAAATAAGTGAAACAGAACAGTTTTATCAAACGTTTTTTACTCCGTTTCTGCTGTTTCTAGAAATAGAAACGGCAGAAACCCGTTTCTTGAAACGTTATCAAACGGGCCCTAAGTGTTGTCTCGATGCAGGGTGAGTTATTTATGACTTAGGGAGTGACATTTTTTTTTGGTAGAAACTAGTGTGTAACTTATGGGATTGGGCGCCTTGCCAACGACTTGACACTTCATCTCCCCTGCAATAATTGTGTGTTTAATTCCTCCTAATCCTTTGATGGTCTTTGGCGAATAGTTGGTGTTGAAGAGAATCTTTTTCAATAACTTATGAGTTATGAGATTATAATATGAGTTCTCATTAGAGTTTTATTTTTTTATTTTTTTGTTAAAAAATCAATTATATTAAGGAAGCACCAACTACCTTCAATATTGCCATCAGCATAAAAACACTCCCCAACAAGAAAATAGCATAAAACTACCTACAAAACCGATATGTAGTCTTAATATATATTACTCCACTTTGAATGATAGATGTCGTTGGATGACTTGAAAACCGATATCTAGTCCTGTTAGAGATTCATATTATCTCATATTTTTTTCTTTTGAATAAGTTTTCCAGTGATGAAGGAAGAGAGGTCCGATGTGACCTCCCTCCCCCCCCCCCCCCCCCCCCCCCCATATACCTCCCCCTTTGTTGTACGGTGTCAATTGGCCACGGTGAATTGATACCCATTCACCGTGGCCTTGGAAAAAGCTGGTCTATTTTATACTTTTCAAATTAAAGATTTTTTCCAATTTGTGATCCATGCAAGAGTACTAACCCAAATATTACTCCACTTTGAATGATAGATGTTGCTGGATGATTTGTAAACTGATATCTAAGTCCAGTTAGTGATTCATATTATCTCATTTTATATATATATATATATATATATGACAAAGTTTTCTAGTGATGAACGAAGGGTGGGTCCCGAATCCCGATGTGACCTCCCTCTTTTCCCATATACCTCACCCTTTATTGTACGGTATCATATGTCCACGGTGAATTGATATCCATTCACCGTGACCTCGGAAAAGGCTGGTCTATTTTATACTTTTTAAATTAAAGATTTTTTCCAATTTGTGGACCCATGCAAGAGTACTTCTAACCCAAATATTACTCCACTTTGAATGATACATGTGGTTGGATGACTTAAAATACAGTAGAAAGTCCTAAAATTAGAATATTCAGAAACAGTATTTGTAAGAGTACTCCATGATTCAGAGTTTCAAACCATCGAAGCATATTTCTGATCCATGAGGTTTTCAACATGGGACCGGAAATTGTATTATTCACAGAAAACATATTTTGAAAAAAGAAATAAAGTAGGGCTCCTCCAAAGCTTCACGATTTGTCTTTTTCTCTATTTTTTGTCCTTATTGTCAATATTCAGTACCTTATTGATCACGGCAACTCTGTTTTAGAGGTCATGAGGTCTCCTTATTGTCAATATTCAGTACCTTCTTGATCACGGCACCTCTGTTTTCGAGGTCATGAGGGGGGACCATTGTCAGTGAAGTCAATTTTGATCATAACAAATGGTGGGTCGCCAACTTTATGATTTTTAATATGTGAAAAGGTTGGGTATGCCATCGATATCAAGTATGTTAGCATCCATTGTGTCTATCTCTCTCTTCCCTTCTTTTTGAAATGACCCTCATATCCTTCCTGAATGATACTCCATCATGTGTTCCTATTGGTGCTATCCGCTAGCATACTTGATATCTGCGGCATACCTATCCCTCTCCCTTTTAATATATAGAAGGGAGAGGAATCATTATCACGCTTCTAATAGGGATTTAACGAGAAGGGATGCTGGGGCCTCGATCAGAGGAGGCTATCAAGTTGAGGTTTTAAAGAATTATTATCAGTCTGACTCTAGAAGCTCTGTTAATTATGTTGACACGGTCAGGAGCTCTCCTTGGGAGGTATGGCACGTGGTTATTAGAGCATATTCATATGCTTCTCTTTTGTCTCACATACTTTGTTATAAAAGTCATTGAAAGTGAAGCTAATCAATCCACTGATATTTTAGCTAAATTGATCCTCAACATTAGTTGTGAAATAACCTAGAGAGGGTGAATAGATTATACTAATAGAATTTTAACCCTTTTTCAAAGTACTATCCCAAGTGTGATTGTAAATAAGAAATGCAGAATAAAATAGAATAAGCACAATCACACAACACCGAGAATTATAATGGTTCGATTCAATTAGAGTCTAGTCCACTCCCTACAAGAATCCTCTTACAAGATATTCCACTAGTTTTCCCTTTCAGTATGGTAGGTAGGGAAGAAAACATTTACAATCTTTTTATGAATACGAGTATCCTTACAAATCCCATTTACAGACAGAGAGACGTCTTTACAATCTCTTTTGGAGGTAGAAAGACACCTTCCTCTTTTTAGGATAAGAGAATCCTTATAACCCTAAGTACAATCTAGAATTGTAAAAACAGAAAAAAAAAAAAAAAGGAGTAGTGGAATAAGATGAATACCTCAAGTGTGGTACAAATGATAAGAAAGAGAGATGAATGATGCACCTTTCGTAAAGTCCTCTCTTATGGCTTTGACTTGCACAGGAGAGAGTGGAAGACTTGATTGAGACTTGAGCTTTTTGTTGGGATTAGAAGAATTGAACAGCTCAAGTAGGATATAATAATCTTAATGACTCTTGAATGCTTACAATAATTCTCTTAATGTTCTTTCTTAATACATATTTAATTAAGAGCAGCTAAGGTATTTATAGGTGAGCTTAGTAAAACATTTTAGGTAGGAAATTAGGCTCTAACGGTCGTATTCTGAAACCACCGGTCGACCAGGACTTTCTACCAGGTCCGATTGACCGGTACTTCTATCCGGTCGTCCGCCAGCTTGAGAGATTCTGTTATGTCAGAATTCTGTCATACTGACCTATTGTCGGTGATTTGACCATAATTTTTTTGTCCGACCTCGGATTAACCCGAAACTAGTTGTGTTGAAATTGTGACACGATTTCCTACAAATTTTACGAGGGGTCCATTTCTTGATACTAACTCTAAGGTTACACAAAATGCCCTTGAGTATGGTCAATCTGTTTTCACAGAGTTTTACTAGAGCACATTGCACTCTACCACCTAAGGTCATTCTAGTATGATGCATGAGGTGCATGCATATGCAATGTGTATATAAATTACAAAATATACTCTCTATCCTATAGTCTTCATCTTGGGTCTTGATGTCTTCATCTTTAGTCTAGAATGTTTTTATCATCTTGGGTCTTGAATGTCTTTAAGCTTCAAGGTCATGTCTACATGAGTTCAAACCTTGATGTCTTGATCTGACCCTTTTAAGTGTTTCTTCAAACTAATTATACTTTCTTTAAGCTAATCACATTTTATCAAACCAAGTTAAAGACGTATGTTTATTTGTTAACACCAAAGCAAAGTAAGGATTGTGGACATGTTTTCCAGCAATCTCCCTCTTTTTGATGATGACAAACAAACACAGGAAATATAACCAAATACAAGAAATGACAGTAACACAGTTTAAAGTTCAATAAGATATTTGAATTCATTTTCAGAAAAAGTAAACAAAGATAGATACTTGTCATTTCCAGAAAAAATAAACGATGATAGATACTTCCCCCCTTTTGCCAACAGCAAAAAGAGAACCAAAACTGCACAAGATATTAAAATACTCCCCGTGAGTAATTGCCAGGAAAAAAAAATTAAACTAACATAATACATAGAAAATAACCATAGGTTCAGCATTATTGTAAGCATTCAAGAGTCATAAGATTATTCTATCCTACTTGAGCTATTCGATTCTTCTAATCTCAACAAAATGCTCAAGTCTCAATCAAGTCCTCTACTCTCTCCTGTGCAAGTCAAAGCCATAAGAGAGGACTTTACAAAAGATGCATCATTCATCTCTCATTCTTATCATTTGCACCACACTTGATGTATTCCTCTTATTTCACTACTCCTTAATTTTTTCTGTTTTTATAATTCTAGACTGTACTTAGGGTTGTAAGGATTCTCTTATCATAAAAAGAGGAAGGTGTCTCTCTACCTCCAAAAGAGATTGTAAAGGTGCCTCTCTGTCTATAATGGGGATTTGTAAAGATATTCTTATCCATAAAAAGATTGTAAATGTTTTCTTCCCTACCTACAGTACTGAAAGAGAGAACTAGTGGAATACCTTACAAGAGGATTCTTGTAGGGAGTGGACTAGACTCGAATTGAGTCAAACCACTATAATTCTTAGTGTTGTGTGATTGTGTTTGTTCTATTTTATTCCGCATTTCTTATTTACAATCACACTTAGGATTGTACTTTGAAAAGAGTTAAAATTCCACTAGTATAATCTATTCACCCCGCCTCTAGGTTATTTCAATTTGTATCAGGCTTAGTGAAGCATTTTAGGTAGAAAATCAGGCTCTAAAGGTCATATTCTGGGACCACCGATCGATCAGGACTTTCTACCGGTCGATCAGCTATGGTCTTGGATAGTTTTGGTCGACTGGTACTTCTATCCGGTCAACCGCCAGCTTGATAGATTCTGTTATGTCAGAACTCTGTCATACTGACCTGTCGTCGGTGATTTGACCATAAATTTTTGGTCCGACCTCGGATTTACCCGAAACTAGTTGTGTTGGAATCGTGACTCGATTTCCTACAACTTTTATGATGGTCCATTTTCTGATACTAACTCTAAGATTACCCAAAATACCTTTGAGTCAGGCCAATCTGTTTTCACAGAGTTTTACTAGAGCACATTGCACTCTACCACCTAAGGTCATTCTAGTATGATGCATGAGGTGTGTGCATATGCAACGTGTGTACAAATTACAAAATATACTGTCTATCCTATAGTCTTCGTCTTGGGTCTTGATGTCTTCATCATCTTGGGTCTTGATATCTTCATCTTCGGTCTTGAATGTCATTATCATCTTGGGTCTTGAATGTCTTTAAGCTTCAAGATCATGTCTACATGAGTTCAGACCTTGATGTCTTGATCCGACCCTTTTAAGTGTTTCTTCAAACTAATTATACTTTCTTCAAGCTAATCACATTTTTTCAAACCAAGTTAAAGACATATGTTTATTTGTTAACACCAAAACATAGTAAGGAGTGTGGACATGTTTCCCAATAGGTTGGACAGTTCTTTCTTTAGGAGAACTTCCTTCATGAGTTTTTAGATGTGTGTATAGAGATGCTTATGGAGTTCTAGGCATAAATACCCTCGCAATAGATAGCTTGCTAAGGGTCCTTCTTGCATTCCTTCCATTCTTTTCTCTATGTAAACTTCAGTATTTATCTTCATATTAATAATATATTTTTTCTTTCCTAAATTAAAATAAATTAATAAATAAATGAGATGTGAAAATTTAAATGTAGGAATCTACACACAAGTTTGTAACCAATTTCATTTTTTTTTTCATAAATAAAAAAATTATCAAGAGATCATTTATTGACAAATACGTTACAAATAAATTGAATCAGAATGGAGGATTGCCATCCAAATAGCTTTTGGGGAAGAGATCACTACCTAATCACATATCCACTACATCAGTGTAAGGGCCAATGACAGCGTGTAGAGGCATATATATGGATGAGATTTTTTTTTTTTTTTGGTTTCACATGGGACTAGGTGGTAATTTTGCTTACTCATGTGTATAGGCGTAGGAGTTATGCGACCAGGCATCCTTCTATTTCTCTTATTTTTTTTTTTAGTGATTCATCAATATAGTCTCAAGAAGAAAAGAGGGTGGGGTCAATATGGGCCCGAAGGACTAGTCACGCCGAAGGCCTGGATATCCATCGTTAGTGAAAAAAAAAAGAACGGTCCCCTTACTCAAGCCGGAGCTAGATGCAGCCTGATCGACGTTGGAAAAATTCCATATTGTGACCAGCCAAAGTCCACTTTGTACCTGTCCTACGAAAAAGTAGGGCTTGTGTAGATTTTCACGTAAAATCTTCGACCATATCTTCTTTTAGCCCAAGTTTTTGTTTTTGTATTTTTTTTTTTTTTCTTTTTTCACTAAATGGTTGATTATAAAATAATAATAATAATAATAAATAAATAAATAAATAAATAACTTTTATAATCAAACCCCGGAACATAAAAAACAACTACCTCACTGGCCTTAGCCCCCACCTTTGACATTGCCATCAATAGAGAAAAAGACCAGAGACACACTAAAAAGAAAAACCAAAGACCTTCAAGATCTTAGAAGGTAACAACTCCGAAACCTGGGTCATTCATAAGCATCAACTTGAAGATGCATTTTCAGCCCAAGGCTTATACCTGGACATATTTTAAAACCCTAAGGACACCCTAAAAGGCTCTACAACCCTAAGAAACAAATGAAAATTTTGTCTTGGCTATGGGAGAATGTTTTCTTCTCATATATATCCACATTGAACCCTTTCCATAAAGGAGAGAAATCTCACACAAATGGAATCAAAGTACACCTTCCTTGGTTGATCAAGAGGTCCCTAGGATATAAATAGATGACCCCTCCCATGTTTTGGGACTTCGCAGAGTCAAGGAATCTAACCTTATTGGCATCATTTAAATTATCAGAAAAACAACATCTAAAAGAAAAGCATTTGAACTGACTATGTATAAACAAGACACTTAAAATTATACTTCATTTGGACTACAACTTTTCCTAATGAACTATCTTGGGCTTGGAGGAAAATTCTCAACCATAGAAATATTGTTTTTTTTTTTTTTTTTTTTTTCCCTCTAAAGATCAAAATTTTTATTAAGAAATGAAGAAAGTAAAAATACAACTCAAAAATCTGATTTATATACCCCCACCTTTTGGCATGCTATCAGAAGGGGAGGATAAACCAAAAGGAAATTAAGTAAACCAAAATCTTGGTCTCGAATCAGCATCATGGGAGATCTTAGAACAAATATGAGCAGGAAATGTGATATTGGCGGCCAATAGTCCTGATTTTGTCACGTCCTTGGCTAGAAAATCCGCTACACAGAAGCAATGAGAAATCTTCTATCTTATAGAATCTAAGTAGAGTTTCACTGAGTTCCAAACTTGAGCTACGTACAAGAGAATAGATTGACTTTGGATGGCTACAACCACTACTGCCGAGTCAGATTCAATCCAAAGTGCAAGCTCCCTAGCTATAAGAATACCTTCAGTTAGAGCTTTGAATTCAGCATAATTGTTTGATTGGATCCCTAAGAACATCTTTAAAGATCCAACCACATTGCCCTTGTGATTTTCGAAAAACTCCTCCTGCTCCTGATCTTCCAGGGTTTCCCAAGGACCAACCATCCACATTCAATTTCATCCATCCCCAGCTTGGTTTATACCAAAAAACTTCTAGAATTGACAATGGCTTTCTGGGAAGGGCAGATAAACCCAAACGACGGCAACAAATCAGGTTTGCTGGTTGCTTAATAACACTTGATAAGGAGAAAGTAGCAGCTTGCACATCCCGTCTAATCTGCTAAAAAAATTCCCTTTGATTTAAAGGACCCTTCATGGCACTGATCATTCCTCTCCCTCCAAATGTTGTCAGCCTCAACAATGAAACCCATAGACCAAGGATCACGAACAGAAACTACCTTGTGCTTCCTACTCCACCAGTGAGACAGCTGACTAACATCATCAATATTAGGCCAAGAAATTCCAAAACAATCAAGGAACATTTTCCAAATGGACACTGAATACTCACATCTAGAAAAAATGTGATCTAAGGATTCAAGATCCAAACCACATAAAGTGCACTTAGAAGCAAGAGAGGCTCCCTTCTTTGAAATTATGTCATCAGTTGGAAGCTTCCTGTGCATAAGGCACCATCCAAAGGAGGATTTTCTAGGTTGCAAGAATTTACTCCATACGAGAGAATACCACGGAACCTTGGGATTTGTTTTCATGTCTCATTCCCGCTGAGATAGAAGAAAAGGAACCAAAAGAAGTTCCACTCCAAATACACTATCTGTCCTCCAAGTCCTGCAGAGGCAGCCTTATCAAACGGGCTTTAGAGAATGCATCTTTTAGCACACTAGATCGAACATCATGAATATTCCAAGAGAAATTATGGATTATTTCTAACACCTTTAGAGAAGAATTATTCAGTGGATCTAGAGCTCGACCACATAAGTCCGCAATGGAATTTTCTCCCAATTAGAGACATCTTGTTAGTGATGCCATTTGTTCAAGAATTGATGATGGATGTAACACATACCGTTCACTTGATAACTGGCATCTTAATGATATACTCATTTCTTGACATGGTGATCATATAAGATATGATGCAAATTTAGATAGAATAGCCAAGTTCTCTACCATTATCTGAGATGGTATTTAGTGTCCAGGTCCTAGAACTTCTAGCAATCGAATTGATGTTTGGTCTAGTCTCTCTTTGTGATGCAGGTCAAGATTACAAGTCCAATCAATTCGAAACCCAATTTGACTCACTTGAGTTAAGGATGACTCAACAATTGAAGAACTTTCCAAAGTTTCGTAAATAATGTTCCCATAATGTTAATTCTCAAAGTTGATTTTTGGATTTTGGAAAGAATCTCAATATTGGAAATAAGGTTTTTGGAAAGTATCCCACATATCTGCAATTTTTATATTCTTACCTCAGTTATTACTTTCCTTTTATAAAGATCTCAAATCAATTTTGGAGTTCCACTTTTGGAACATTAATTGCGATTTAAGAAGTGTAAAGAAGAGAAACACAATTGAATTTGAATTAGTCTCCCTTACCCTTGACATGGGTAGAGCCGTAGAGGTTATATTTTTAGTATTTGAATGAATTTGAATTTCAAAAAATAATAATTATGGAAGAGCATATCTTAGAGCTGTTACAACAGTTACAATTAGATTAGGATTGACTAATTCAAATAATTTGAATTTAAATTAATTCAAAATTATTTGAATTTGAATTAAACGTTATCTTTAACAGTCCCCCCGCAAGTTGGAGGTGGTCTTCTGGAAAAATCTACAGCTTGGACTTTAGATCATGATGGCGACATTTGGAGAGAGGCTTTGTGAAGATATCCGCGATTTGGTCTCGTGTCAAGATGAAGCGAACCTCAAGTTTGCGTTGTGACACCAACCGGTGGACGAAGTGAAAGTCAACTTCTATATGCTTTGTACAAGCATGAAACAGTGGATTCACCGTGAGATATGTAGCACCTAGATTGTCGCACCACAGTATTGGAGGTTTGGTTTGAGGATCCCCTAACTCTTGTAGCAAAGACTGTAACCAGATTACCTCTGCCATTGCATTTGGCAACGCCCTATACTCGGATTCTGTTGAAGACTGTGCAATGGTGTGTTGCTTTATAGTAGACCAGGAAACTAGATTCTGACCCATATAAATTGCGTAACCACCTATAGACCGTTTGTCATTGGGGCAACCAGCCCAGTATTGGGCTAGATTGTCGCACCACAGTATTGGAGGTTTGGTTTGAGGATCCCCTAACTCCTGTAGTAAAGACTGTAACCAGATTACCTCTGCCATTGCATTTGGCAACGCCCTATACTCAGATTCTGTTGAAGACTGGGCAATGGTGTGTTGCTTTATAGCAGACCAGGAGACTAGATTTTGACCCATATAAATTGCATAACCACCTGTAAACCGTTTGCATTGGGGCAACCAGCCCAGTCTGCATCACTGTAGGCATGGATTTCATTGGAGGAGTTCTTACTGATAAGTAATCCATGTGTAATGGTCTCCTTTAGGTAGTGTAGGATCAGTTTCATAGCACTCTAGTGTTCTTCTGTGGGCTCCTTCAAGAATTGACAAACCTTGTTTACTGCAAAAGAAATGTATGCCAGGTCAATGTGGCATACTAGATAGCCTAGTGTACTCCTGTATAAAGTTGCATCTTCTAGTGTTTTTCCTTGACCAGTTAAAAGACTGGTATTTGTAGCCACTGGGGTCTGAACTGGTTTTTCACCTTCCATGTTGGTTTGATGGAGAAGATCAGTAACATACTTCTGTTGAGAGAGAAGCAGCCTAGTAGGATGTTTGAGAACTTCGATTCCCAAAAAATAATGTAGTTCACCCAAGTCTCTTACTGAGAATTCTATGTGTTACCGGTTTATGATATCCTCAATGAGGGAAGGATTTGAGCCGGTGATTACAATATCATCGACATACACCAACATGTATATGGAAGAAGTGTGTCGATGAAGTATAAACAATGAAGTATCAGTTTTAGATCCAATGAACCCTAGTGACTCCAAGAATGTGCTTAATCTATGAAACCAAGCCCGTGGAGCTTGTTTCATACCATACAGTGATTTTTGGAGTTTGCAAATGTGGTGAGGCCGATCCTGATCAATGAATCCTTGTGGCTGATGCATATAGACTTCTTCAGTTAGACAACCATTTAAAAATGCATTGCTAACATCTAGCTATCTAAGTTTCCAATTCTTGGTCGCTGCTAGAGAGAGAACGATCCACACAGTGGTTGCTTTAACAATAGGACTAAACGTTTCTGTATAGTCAATACCCTCTTGTTGATTGGAGCCTTTGGCTACCAGACAGGCTTTGTATCGGTCTATGGAGCCATCTAGATTTCTTTTGATGCGATAGACCCATTTGGATCCAACCACATTTGCTTTGGTATTGGGTGGAACCAGAATCCACGTTCCATTTTTCAACAGGGCATTGAATTTCTGAAGCATTGCATCCCTCCATTTTGATTGTTTATTGGCCTCTGTGAAGCAACTGTGTTCCAGTTCAGGCTGAATTTCTGTCAAATTTACCTCAGCCAAAGGATATCTAGATGAGGACCTTGGGTTTTGACGTAGTATCATATGATGGGTCCTTAGATTTTGGACTGGTGGTGATGGGTCCTCTGAAATAACTGGTTGTGAAGAGGTTGAGGTTATGAGCTCCTGGGACTCTGTGATGAGCACAATAATGTGTGAAATCTTAGGGATATAAGTGTACATTTTGCCCCACTTTGGATAGTACTACTTTTATTTTTCTTGTTTTTTTTAGTTTCCAAGTTTACAAGAGAAAGTGCTTAAAGTGAATCAAGAACCAGTCCAAAGGTGGGACCCACTCATTGGTACCACATTCTCTCTCCTACAAAATCCTGAAGATTATTATCTCTCCTTGCCACCTCATAAAATCTTGAAGATGCTATGTAGAGATTCCTTTCTGATTTAATCAAGATTGTAAGATATTGGTTAATATTGAAAGCAAGGAATAGAATTTTTTAATTTTGGAAACGGATTCTCTCCTTCCTCACACAATATCTCAGAGAATGAGGATTTTTACCAAGATTTTATTTTATTTTATTTTCTTTCTTTTCTTAAAGAAGACTTGTAGAAGGAAGGAGGCAAGACAAAAGCCTTATAAAAGCCCCTTCCTCCCCCCTCCTAATGATTATTCTCCTTAGTTTATTTTCTAGTTTATGCTTAGTTTTCTTCTCTCTCCCTCTCTCACTCTCTTTAGTTTTAGTTCTTCTTTATTTTTGCTTTAATCACTTTTGTAATAGTTTTTTTATGTCAATTAATGCAAGTACTTTTTTATTCTTATTCAGCCTTCTATGTTTATGATCTATGCAATTGAGTTGTAATTTTTAAAGTTATAGTTCTAGGCTTAGATTTAGGTGATAAGATCACGAGCCGTGGAACATCTTTTTTTTTTCAACTCAGTTTTTTTTTTTTTTTTAAGATTTGTTTTCTCTAGTACTAGAAATTTCAGATTTAGTTTATTCCAGATCTGGTTTTTAGTACTGGTAGTATCTCAAATCACCCAAGTTTTCAGTTCAAGGGTTGAAGTTCAAGTAAGTAGACTCCTTCAGTAGTCTTCTCTCCCCCCTCTCATTCCCTCTTCTGACTACCCTTTCTTTCTTAATTTAGGATTTTTATTTTCAGTCGTTACATTATTGCTATCCCTTTCCCCCAAGGTTCATGGCTAGTGTATGTGTTGGCTTTGCCCCTCCTAGCCATAGAACCATCAATTTATTACTTTTATTTTAATTGTCTCCCTTTCCCTAAAGCCAAGTAGAGTAACCCTTTTAAGAGTGACTCTCTGGTCAAGTAGGGAAGCTCATATTATGATGCATCCCTCGGGCTAAGTAGAGAAACCTACTTGTGATTCTCTCTCTAGCTTTCTCCACTTTCTTTTACTTTATTTTTATTTTAGCATTTTTTTCCTTTATTTTTTTTTAATTGCATGGGTTGTTTATTTTCACTTATTTATTTATTTAATTTTAATTGCGTGGCTTGTGTCTTTAAATTCTTAGATGACGAATGGTTAGGACGTTATTTTAGATACATATGTTTAGGACGGTAGTTAGAATTAGATCACAACCATTAATAGGTTCACTTTCGCATTATTAAAAGAAAAAATAAATAAAGTGGCTGCTCTATCTGAGTTCGACCCGTAGCTACACTGATCCGTACGCTTGCGGTTATATTTAAAATCTCAAACAAGTTTTTGGCGCTATTGCCGGGGAGACAGTTCTATGTTATTTTTCACTTTCTTTTGGTAAATCGGAGTGCTTTGTTTGCTTTGTTTTATATTTTTCCTTTTCTTTCGTTGAATTCCTAAGAAGGACAACTTACAATAATAGTTGTACCAGTGGAGGTCGCCATGCCTCACAGTATGATAAAGATAGGTTTCGCCCTGTAGCAATACCTCAGGAATTGACCTGAGCAACCCCGGATCCCTGCCGGTAAGGTCCCAAAAAGCAAAAAAAAAAAAAAAAATCAAAAAAAAATAAAAAATCATAAAAAAAATAAATTTTTGCTATCCATTCTTTTGTGCTTTCCTTACTTTAGTTGTGGGTAGTTTTCTGTTGCATGAGTGTTAAGTGGGTACGTAATACTAAGAATCGGTTAGAAAGAAGAGATCCAACAAGTAGTGACCCTATACGTTTCCTCTCTTTAAAACCCTTCAATATGGGAGACCAACAGCAAAACCCTTCACCTTAATCTCTGAAAGATAGGTTCTACCCTGCTAGAACAGCCCAACCTTCCTGCATAGTTCTACCACAAGCCCAGGGCAATAATTTTGAACTAAAATCTCAATACATCACTATGTTGCCCCACTTCCATGGGTTGACCTTTGAGGATGCATACCTATTTCTAAGGGAATTTGAAGAGGTATGTGTTCTAATTAAGATCCAAAAGTTTTCTGATGATGCTATTAAGCTTAAGTTTATCACTTTTGTATTGAAAGACCAAACTAAGAAGTGGTTGTATGGATTACCCACAAATTCCATAACCTCATGGGAACAGTTCACAGTTGTCTTCCTTAAGAAGTTTTTCCCAACTCACAAGACCAATAAGCTTAGAAGTGATATCCTTCAGTTTAGGCAAAAGCCTAGTGAGTCATTTTCCAAACTTATGGAGAGATTCAAGGTTTTACTCCAAGAATGCCCTCACCATGGCCTAGACCTATAGCATTTATGTCAAATAATTTATGAGGGTATTGATTACCCAACTAAACAAATGATAGAGTCTATGTGCCCTGAGGGATTCACATCCTTTACAGATGAAGGAAATGCATGGGAATTCTTACTTGACTTAGCTGACAAAACCCGTGAGTGGGAATCAACCCAAGAGAGTGAANCAGCATTTTTTTCCTTTATTTTTTTTTAATTGCGTGGGTTGTTTATTTTCAGTTATTTATTTATTTAATTTTAATTGCGTGGCTTGTGTCTCTAAATTCTTAGATGACGAATGGTTAGGACATTATTTTAGATACATATGTTTAGGACGGTAGTTAGAATTAGATCACAACCATTAATAGGTTCACTTTCGCATTATTAAAAGAAAAAAAAATAAAGTGGCTGCTCTCCCTGAGTTCGACCCGTAGCTACACTGATCCGTACGCTTGCGGTTACATTTAAAATCTCAAACACATACCAAAAGAGGTTGGTAATCCCAGCTATTTGCTAGTTCTCTTACCATAAGGTATCTTCAGTATCCGAGAGAACCAATGCCTGAAATGCACATATACATTTGGGCTGAAAGAGAGAGATGACTTCTTTAAGTTAATTGCTTGGCCACTTGCCTTGCAATATGTCTCCAGACACTGTTTCAGATGGCACATCTCATCTAGTTTTATTTGAGAGAAAAGTAAGCAGTCATAAGTAAATAGAAGATGTGTTATTGGAACTGACGGATTGCGTACCCATATACCTTTTAGGAGACAAGATTCCTTAGATAGTGAAATCACACTGCTTAGAGCCTGAGAGCATAGGATGAAAAGTGCTGGGGAGAGACGGTCTCCTTGGCCAATGCCTTTGGTTAGAATGACTGTTCCACGAACTGCTCCATTGATCAATAGCTTGTATGTGACCGTACGTAGATAAGACATAACCATATTAACCCAATGGGAAGAAAAGCCATATTGTAGTAGAACCTTCTTAAGAAACTCCCATTCCACCCTATTGTACGCCTTCTTCATGTCCAGCTTCAATGCAAGAAACATCTGCTTTCCTTTCTTCTTTTTATTGATATAATTAAAAACCTCATGTGCAGTGTAGATGTTGTCTGAAATTGAACATCTTGAGATAAAAGTTGATTGAGCGGGTGATAAGAGCAATTCCATAACATCTTTTAACCTGGAAGCCATGACCTTCGTGACAATCTTAACCACCACCGCACATAGGCTAATGGGTCTAGATTGATCTGCATTCTCAGGATTAGTACACTTAGGAATAAGGCACAAAAGAGTGTCATTAAAATGTAAAGGAAGTGAACCAGTAATAAAGAAATTACAAACAAAAGAGTACACAACCTCCTTGGTAAAGTCCCAAAATCTTTGGAAGAAAGCAGGGGGCAAACCGTCTGGACTAGGAGCTTTCAAAGGGACCATTGCCTTAAGAGCCAATTCTACCTCCTCAACAGTAGGAACAACACATAACTGATCATTCATTTCCTCTGTTACCTTTGGCTGAATGGTATTCAGAACAAAAGCTAAGGCATCAGGATCAACCCCTTCAAACTGAAAAATCTGTGTGTATTAGTCATTCATAATCTGATAGATCTGATCATCCGATTGGGTCCAAGTATCATTTTCCATCTTCAATCGAAGAATTCTGTTGTTGCCTGTCACTGAATGGTAGACAAGTGGAAGAATCTTGTATTCCTATCACCTTGTTGGAGCCATTGGTTCCTTGATTTCTGTCTCCATAATTATTCATTCCTTTCCAACTCCTCATTGAGTCTAGTAGACAAGTCATGTTCCATTTCTTGGTTGTCATCTGTGATAGGACCACTTTGAATCACGTCCAACTCCCTCTCTAGGTTCCTGATTTTTGTCTGCACATGTCCAAAGACCTCTTTATTCCATTTCCTAAAAACTGGTTTACAGTTCTCCATTCTTTGGAATAGAGTAGGACCCTCTGTATGAATGATAGGAGGAGATCAAGCAGATGTAGCAGTTTGTTTGCAATCAGGAAGATGGAACCACATGGACTCAAACCGGAATGGACGATGACCTTCAAATCTTCCCCCCTCAGAGTCAATGGCTAGTGGGAAATGATCTGATGGAAGATTTAATATATAATACTGCATCAGGATAGGTAGTCCGTCATTGTTGGTTCGCTAGAGCTCTATCAAGCTTTATTCGGATATTTGCTGCACCCCGCCTCTTATTATTCCAAGTATAGAGAGGGCCATGTGTGGGAAGATCTAAAAGTTCACAACTGTCTACTAAGTTTTGAAACGCAGCAATATCCCTTGGCTCAGTTGGGTTGCCTCCTTTTTCTCTCTAAGATTGAAAAGAATTAGAATCTCCATGACACATCCAATCTGAATGCCGTCCACCACCCAATTGCATCGGCTGATCCCAAACATGTTGCTTGTTTTCTCTCACTGGATCTCCATAGACTGATGTTAAGAAAAAAGTAATTCCATTGTCCAACTTCACCTTTGAATCAATGAAATGGCATGTGGAAGAAAGGATTTTCATATCAACATGCTGCCTACAAAATAATGCCAAACCTCCAGATGCCCCTTGTGAATCAATCGAAAAGGACTCATGCATACATAGCCTCCTCTTAAGTTGTTCCACTTTCAGTTGGCCACACTTTGTTTCAATTAGAAAGATCACATCAGGTTTCTCTTGTTTAGAGAAGTGAAGAAGAGATCGGATTGGCAGAGCCACCCTAAACCCCGACAATTCCAATTGATTATCTTCATGATTGCCAATGGAGCTGCCTCTCCCCAACCTCCACGGGCTTAGAGTTTAAAAACTCTGATGAAATAGAATCAGATATGGCCCCTTCTTGCTGATCTTGATCATTATTCTCCAATCGTGGCCTCTTAGGCTTCTCACGTAATGGGGTACGATCCTGCATCATAGGTGGACCAGGTAAATAGGTTGGGTCACTATGGACGTTAGATTCAGATGTGCCCATGTAGGAATGGTGATGAGATGGAAGGATTAAGGGTATGATGGAAGGATGAGATTTGTGTGTAGGAGGTGAATTGATGGTTGGTGTGTGGTTAAGGTGTGTAGGAGGTGATAGTGATGAATTTGTAGTGGAAGTGGTAAAAGGCATGGGATTTAGGATAACTGATGTGGTGTGTTGGTTATAGGTTTGTGGGAGAGTCAAAGGTGCCATAGGTAAGTGTTGGCCAGATAGATTAATTCCCGCAAGATGAGGAAGCAGAGATACCAATAGATTAGAAGCATCTGGGTTAAGAAGTAAGTTCGCAAGATTAAGGTTGGTTTGTTCTTGTGAAACCAACACGACGTGGTGGTTGGTAATCATGGGAATATTGTCGTGGGTTGAGTTGGAGTGGAAGGAATGGAATAGGGAAGTGGGGTACCTGGATCCACTAATACATTGCCAGTTGTCAAGGTAGTTGCATGACACAAAGAAGGGGTCACCGTTGAGATCTGGTTTGGCATTCCTGCAACTGCAGTCGTGGTGACTGACAGTTACCAAGTAGCCGGCGTATTCCCCATATCCTTGTCCTGCAGTAAAACACGGTTGGCCGCCGTTTGTGGGGACATAGAGGAACTAGGAGGGTATGTATTTAGGCTAACAGATTGTATCTTCTCAAGTTGGCGCTAATCTGGTGTTACCCCTCTGAAAGTTGGACCATACCTATTACCTGTGAAAGCTGGCCAGGTAGAGGCATTAAAGCAACCATGCGTCTTGCAGTGCTCATGTGATATCCCACCCCAAAATTATCTCATGTAACTATCCCATGAGATAAAGAGAGAAAATGAGGAAGGAAGACAAAAAAAATAAAAAGAAGACAGGGTGGGGGGGTTACGTGAGTAGGCTTTCCCTCACATTGATTTGGAAATTAAAGGAGAGAGGGAGGAAGGTGAGGTGGAACCCACCTGTTCCCTCACCTCCCTCATTTATTGATAAACAAATAAAAGAAAAATAAAAGAAAGGAGAGATATCAGAGTAATATGTGTGCAAATGTGATGGAGGTAAAGACAAGGGACATATGAACACTCCTCTTCAAATTAATATTGGACTTTAAAAATAAAATAAATGAAGAGGGTAAAATAGTGTGTGTGTGTGTGAGAGAGAGAGAGAGAGAGAGAGAGAGAGGGGTTGAGTAAAAAGAGGACCCTCTACGTTTTAGAAAAAATAAATACTACTAATAATAATAATAATGATAACAACAATAATAACAGTAGCAATAATAGTAGTAACAACAACAATAATAATAATAATAACAATAATAACAGTAATAATAATGATAATATTAATAAAAGACATTCATTTACACACTAATTATGCATTAATTGAAATGCAAACGGAGAAAAAGAAAGATCTATAAGAAAGAAGGGAAATAAAGAAATGAAAGAAAAGAAGGAACAAAAGGAAAAACAAAATTTAGAGGGAGCTATGAGAATGAGATGGAAGAGAGATCAAGAGCCAAGAAGTGAGATGAGGAAACAATGGTTAGGGAAGGTTTGTGTACATATAGATGTACCCAGAGTAAGTGGACTATGCCATGATTCACCTGATATGCATGATTCTCTATAGTATGTATGTTCATCTTTAACGGTAGAAAAAAGATATAGTTCATCTGGGAAGGACCACAATGTCTGAGAGCCCTCTCACTCACACAGGGGATGATCCTAGAGGTGGCCACCCACTGGATAGGGGAAGGTACCTCCGATTAATAGATTTTTGGAAGGCTCAATCTTCATTGGAGTAGGCGGTTTTTGATGGGGGAAAGGATCCTACTCATGCTGCGAAAAAATCCTTTGCCTCCATAGTCGGTTCTGATACTGAAGCATCTAAAAAAGGGATAGCCCCTGAGGATCCACCACCAAATAAATCTTATGCAAATGTGGTAGGAAATAATTCATCTGTGGTGGATGATCTGCCTGATCCAGTTCATGCAGGAAATTTAACCAAGGTGATCATCCCCCAGGAGGCAAACGAGGATCGGTTAAACAAATATTGATTTGCCCTGATCGGTCGAATCAATTTTCGTTTCCTTTCCCTGGATGACATTCATAGAGAAGCCTGTGAGACTTGGAGACTGAAGGATAAAGTGAAGATGGTGTCCATAGGAAAGGGTTTCACGATTTTTCAGTTTGAGTTGGAAGGTGATATGGCCCTAATGTGGAGGCGAAGCCATATGAAGATAGGAAGTCAGATTGTCAGGTTTCAAAGATGGCACCAGACTTCAACATTCACGAAAAACTGATCAATAAGGCCCTATTTTGGGTGTGCTTTCCAAATTTACCGTTGGAATATTGGCACGAAAAGGTATTACTGACTATGGCAAAGGTGGCAGGGAGGCCAGTTGGACTCGATTAATGCACCAAAAATGTAATATATGGGAATTATGCTCGGGTTCTGGTGGAGATGGAGGTGGGGGCCCCAAGGCCTGAAGAAATCCAAGTTGAACGTAGGCAACCTGGGACTACGACCTTATTCTGGTTCAAGCAATAGTTGATCTATGAGGATTCATTGGGGAAATGTGGCTTTTCCAAAAAATGGGGCACCAAGTGAATGGCTGTCGAGAGAAGAAGGGCTACGACGAGTGTTAGAATGTTCTGGACAAGGCTGGGATCCCAGGGGCGGTGTACGAAGAAGACAGAGTCAACTCGAGACCGAATAACTCACCTGGTCGAGTTATTTCATCTTTGGAAAGAAGTGAACAAAATCTTTCGGTTTCAAATTAGAATAACGTCTCTCATTCCTTCCGTAACACTGAAAGAGGAGTGATAGGTGTATTTGCTCCCATAATTAACATCCCTTGGTTACCTAATTTAGAGGAAGGAGAAATCTTAATTGATTTGATTGCCTCAATTCCTCATTCAAATCTACCCAATTTGGGTAACTTGGGATTAGCTCATGGGGGTGGGAAATCGAATAAGGAAACAACTGATGGTGAGGAGCCGCAAGATAGGGAGGAGGCTAATAAGGAATCTTCCAATTATGAGTATGAGGTGGAGACTTCTGATGCTGAGGTGTAATGATCTGATTCTGATTCCAGTTCTGAGACTAGTTCAGAATCAGACCATTCTGATAAATTCAAGGAAGGAGAACCAAACCAAGTTGGACCCCCTCCTACCTCTGGTCAGGCAAAGATGCAGTAGCAGGCGAACAATGTAGTAACACCCTCTTCACAGGGTGCAGTGAGGGTTTCCACGGGCCCTAAGAGAACAAGGGTGATCCTAGAGGGTACCCATGGAGGTTTGGTAGGGAGGGGTGGTTGCTTTTCCACCAACAAGGAGCTTTCTGCCCCTTTGCACTTTCCTTTGAGCAGAATGAGATCGCTCAGATGGGGGCTCACGCTGTTGAAAAAGCGGCTGCGATTATCGAGAAAGGGAAAGAAGTGGGGGAGAAAAGGGGAAGAAATAACATAAGTGGTGGTCAGACCTCGAGGTTTGACAAGACGAAAGAAAAAAACACTTAATTATGCGGATTTTCTATTGGAATATCCAGGGTGTAAAGAAGATAGTGGCCTCTAGAGCATTGCAACTTTTTCTCCGTGAGCACTCTCTTGATGTGGTGTGTATAGTGGAACCTATGGTAGATTCGATATCATTCCCTTCTAATTTATTTAATCAGTTGGGTTTCATGTCAGAGCTAATCCATAATTCCCGTCGCGACAAAGTGCCAAACCTTTGGGTCGTTTGGAAAAATTCTCTTCAGAGGCCTGTAGTGTTGCAATCTTTTGAGCAACAGATTTCCGTTTCAATGGTTTGGAATGGTTGGTAGGTGTTGATTTCTATGATCCACGCTTCTTGTTTTAGGGCTGATCATAGAAATCTTTGGGTGGAGTTGGGGTCAGTGGCTGCCCTGTCCCTTCCATGGACGGTTGTAGGGGACTTCAATGCTACACTGTACTCCCATGAGAAGAGGGATCCAGGTAGATTTAATGTGGGTGCCGCAGCTGAGTTCCAAGCTATGGTGGACGCATGTGATCGGATCAGCTCTCCTTCTCAGGGTCCGAAATTTACCTAGACTAATAATAGATGTAGAGGGCATGTGGCTGCAGTGCTTGACAGATGCTTCTTCAATGCTTAATGGTTGGATGTTTTTGGTGATTGCAGACAGCAGGTGCTCCATAGATCGGTATCGGACCATGCTCCTATATTATTTTCTTCGGCCGATGTCCCCAAGCCTAGAAATGCCCCCTTTCGCTTCCATCATTTTTGGATGGAGGAGGATTCCTTTGAGGGCCTGGTGAGGGAGGTATGGTCTAGGGAGGTCAAAGGCGGTCCCATTGGCAGACTCGCCCAGAAGCTTAAAGCTGTAAAGGGCACTCTAAAGGGGTGGGCGAGGTAGGTGTTTCCAAATATTGATGTGACCCTAAAGGAAGCTACTGAAGGAGTGGAGGAAGTTCAGAGGGTCATTGATCAGGTGGGGATGTCAGATGATCTATATTCCAGGAAAGCAGAGGCAATGACAAGGCTATTAAAAGCGGTGGATTTACATGAAAATATTTGGGCTCAAAAGGCTCGTTGTAAGTGGGCAAAATTAGGTGACCGCAATTCAAAGTTCTTCCACTTATCGGTCAAGGTGCGATGTGCAAAAAGTAGCATTCATTCGTTGAAAAAACAAGATGGCTCGATGGTCTCTAAGCAGATGCAGATGGCGGAGTATGTGTCTCACTTCTTTGACAAATTCCATAAGGCTGATCATTGTGTATCTCATATGGATCTGTTGCAAGTCATTCTGAAAGAGGTGAATAGGGAAGATTCCTTGATCTTAGAAGCGATCCCTGAGAGGGATGAGATTAAGAAGGTGGTTTGGGGGCTGGACCCTGATTGCTCTCCTAGCCTTGATGGGTTTCCTGGAGCTTTTTTCAAGCAGTGTTGGGAGATAATAGGAGAGGATTTCTGCGGAGTAGTGGTGGCTTTCTTCCTTGCTGGGAAGCTTCCGAATGGGCTGAACAATAGGTTTGTGACTCTAATTCCAAAGGTGGAGGGGGCTGCTTCCTTGGATAAGTTTCGTCTCATCTGCATGGCAAATTTCTTCTGCAAGGTTCTGTCAAAGATTATGGCTGAGAGGTTATCTTGTCTTCTCCCTCGCTTGGTGTCAAATGCGCAAGGGGCGTTTCAGAAAGGTAAGATTATCTCAGCAAACATTGGCTTAGCTTCTGAGCTTGCAAACTTGTTACATACCTCTGTTAGGGGTAGTGGAATGGGTATTAAAGTGGATGTGCAGAAGGCCTATGACACTTTGTCATGGGATTTCCTGTTTGATGTTTTGAAGAAATTCGGATTCTCAGATGTTTGGTTGGGCTGGATTCATGAAATTTTATTTTCTTCTAGAATTTCATTGATCTTGAATGGTGGTTCGATTGGGTCCTTTGGTGTGGAGCGTGGATTGAGACAAGGGGATCTGGTCTCCCCAATGCTGTTTATTCTTGCAGAGGAGGTGTTGTGCAGAGGCCTGAAGGGTCTATTGAAGGAGGGGAAGTTGAAGGCTCTCCTTGGTCTGAGAGATGCAAGTGTCCCTAGTCATCTGCTTTTCATGGATGACATTTTTCTCTTCATGAACGCTGCATCTAAATATGTCCACTGTCTAAGAGAATTCTTGCTCAAATACCAAGAGTTTTCAAGCCAAAGATTCAACTTGGAAAAAGTAAGATTTTCTTTGGTAAAGTTGCCCCTCCTAGGAAGAGGTTTATTGCTGACCTATTGGATATTTTCATTTGCTCTCTGCCAACAAGATACCTTGGGGTTGAGATCTTCAAAGGCACTATCAAGAAGGATAAGCTGTTACCCCTGATGGACAAGATCAAATCTCGTTTGCAGGGATGGAGGGGCAAACTGTTATCTATGGCAAGTCATGTAGAGTTATTCGGTCTGTGATCTCAAGTATGCCAATTCATAACTTTTCGGTTTATTGGTGGCCTAAATCTGTGATTAAAACAGTGGAGTGATGGATAAAGAACTTTCTGTGGTTAGAGGATATTGACCTGGTGAAGAAAATTTCAGTGAAATGGGAAGATATATGTAGACCTAAGGTAGAAGGTGGTTTAGGTATTAGAAGATTAAGGGATGTGAACTGTGCGGGGCTCAGTAAACTAGTGTGGCTGATGAAGCATGACGGAAATCCTTTAGTAGATTATTGCGGGTGAGGTTTGTGAATGAAGGGGGAAACCTCAAGAAGGGGTATAATTCATCCTCAATGTTAAAAGGAATAGCAAAGATGTGGAACTTTGTCTCTGGAGCTGAGCATTGGATGGTGGGGAACGGTGAAGACATCCTATTTTGGCATAATCGATGGCTAGGTCCTCTCTCAATTGCGGAGCTCACTCCTCTCCCTCGAACTCTTTTCCTTAACACAAGCAGAGTTGCGGACTTCATTTCGGATGGTAAGTGGTGTCTTCCCCAGGCTAATTCTGATTTCTTGAGTAGTATATTCAAAGAAATCAGTATTATCCCTCTGCCGCTTGGTCAGGGTGATCGATGTTGCTGGTCTCGTTCCTCCTTAGGCGCCTTCTCCTTAAGAACGGCATGGGAGGCGCTGAGAAAGGGAGCTCCCAAGGTGGGTTGGGCAAAGGCAGTATGGGGGACTGATTTATTGCCTCCTTAATTGGTGTTTGGATGGAGGCTAATGCATGGGAAACTTCCTTGTGATGATAAGGTGAAAAGTAAAGGGGTGCCGCTACCTTTCAGGTGTGAGTTATGTAACAAGGTGGAGTGTCTTCATCATTTGTTCTTGGAGTGTGATGGTGTTGTTCATATCTGGAGTGCGTTTGCAGAGGTTTTTGGAATTCATTGGCATAATCAGTAGGAAGATTTGTCAGAGCATGCCACATGGTGGACCCAAAAGTCTAGCTCTACTGGCCTATCTCAGATGTGGTTGGCGGGTTTGCTCCTTATCCAATATTTTATATGGATGGAGAGGAACTCAAGGAGATTTAGGGGGATGCATCGGTCTTATGGTCAAGTCTTTCTTACCATCATTGAGGAGATTAGAAGGTGTGGTCCAGGTAAGCATAATAGAATCAAATCTCGTTTGGATAAAGAGAGGTGCACTAAGCTAAATATAGTGGTGCCAAGAAGAAGGATTAAGGGGGTTCGGGAAGTTCTTTGGCTTCCTGCAATGGTGGGGTGGTGGAAACTAAATTGTGATGGCTCGTCTTTGGGTAACCCAGGGAATGCAGGGGTTGGTCACGTCATAAGGGATATCAATGCGCAGGTGGTCTTATCCTTTAGTTCCTTCTTAGGAAACGTGTCAAGCTTCCAAGCGGAATTTCATGCTTTGATTGAGGGAATCAATAGAGCGAGAGAGATGAAGTGTGAATCATTGTGGATTGAGTGCGATCGGTATCGATGGTCATTATGGTGCAAAGGGGGCTGGTCCCGTGGTTTGTACGGTAGAGTTGGTCTTCTCTTATTTCCTATCTCAGAGGTATCAGTTGGAAAATCACTCATTGCTACCGAGAAGCCAATCCTATAGCAGATTTTCTTGCACAAACGGCAGCAAAGAAAGAAGTGTCTTCATCAAAAGTGGTGTCGCCTATAGAGGTGCAAAAATTCTTGTCTGATGACACAATGGGCAGATCGTGATTTAGATTTTATTAGTTTTATGTTTTTCATATAGTGTCTAGCTCCCTCTCCTGCTGATCGCATTGCCATAGTTGGAGGAGGGTTCTAGGGTTGTGAGAGTTTGTCTATGTGTTTCTTCTACTGTTTTTCCTTTTGTGTAGTTTTTGCTTTTGATCTATTAATATACATGAACGTTTAGCGAAAAAAAAAAATAGTATGTATATATGTATTTTCATATATGAAAAGCAGTTGTAAAACACAGTTTATGAAATAAGTTTTAAGCATAGTTTCATGTTCACCAAGAAACATGGAGGTGAGACCCTTGGTCAAGATACTACCCAGATCCTTTGAGCTTAAGAGCAAGATACGGGAGAGGAGTTGAGACAGATCAATAAACTATCTGGTGACGTGATATAAACAAGAGATTTTAACATGTTATGAAAGATGTTTTTGTGCATGTATAAGAAAAGTATGATTGCATAAATAATGTATTTTTGTACTAAGTGTGATTATGTCATGTTCCATCTTACTGAGCTAATTCCCTTTAGCTCACCCCACTACAGTTTTATGTCTCACAAATCAGGTGTGGCTTGGTACAGAGAAAAGGTCAATTGAGAAAAATTGAGGAAATGCATTTTTGGAGGATTAAACTTATTTTGTTGTATTTGATACATAGGGTACATGATGTGCGGGATTTGATTTATAGAGTTTGCTGGATTTTTATATATTTGATGAAATTGATCAGAGTACGTAGCAGAAGCGCGGTGGGTCTAGTGAATAGTATGGTGAATAAAAAAGGTGGGTCCATGATTAGTTGAATAAAGGTTTGAGGTTACAATATTGATCAATCATTTTTATACCATTATTTAATGGTGGCCCGCGAGGGCCTGCATCCATATCTCACCCAGATTTGGAGGCATTACAGCTCATTCTCTGTATTAAATAATGACACACAACGTTTACTCTCATGAGTCACCATGCCACAATAGTAGCAAAATGTTGGAAGTCTTTCAAATTTTACTGCCACCATGGTTTGACCACCCGATGATCGATTAATCTTAATACATTGATGAAGGGGTTTGATGATATCAACCGACACACGACACCTGAGGAATTGATCTAGTGCCCTAAATTGGACACCTTAAAATATCATTGCTTGGAAAGGGAGTCCAACCTTAGCAGCCAAAAAACTAGCTATGTCCAACCCTAGGAGTTCTGGAGGTAAATCATGAAATTGCACCTAGAAAGTAATATGGCTGAATGCCCAGTCCTCCTTGGAGTTCCATTTATCCATGACAATAAGATTGCCACCCACTAACCAAGGACCTTCATTCATCACATTAACAACATCCATAGAGTGTGAGAATTGAAAGAGATAGCGATCACCTTGGAAAGGAATTACCTCAATTGGGTACTGCACATTCCATGCTTTAAGGAGGGCATCTGTAATTGCTTGACATCTATAAGGTTTGCATTGGATCAGTTGTCCAACCAGGCAGTGCTCGCACTGTTGGGGAAGAGGGCCCTCAAAGCCATCATCCAAGGAATGTGAATCGTCCTCATCACTATGATAAAGAGTTGGCTCAAGTATGAGTGGTGGAGAAGCGGCTGCTGGCTCATATGGAAGTGATTGGTCTGGTGGTTATGGTGGAATACGTGAGGTTGGAAGTTGTTGGGAATGGGACTGGGAGGAAGAAGGGGAAGATGCTGAAGTGCTGGCCATTGATGAAGGGAAAGAAAAGAGAGGGAGAAAATTTATCACGGAATACACCGGAAGAGAAAACACGCACAGGGCGAAAGCATTATTTCGTCTAGGATCTTATCTTTTCCCCAATCATATAAGGGATGAGATCAGCCATGATGCTGAGTCTAGGCCTGGATATAGGTTTGACTAAATGGTTTTTTCTCCTCTGCTGATGGCAATGCCGAAGGTGGAGGTTAAAAATCCAATTTTATGTTTCTTCTGTAATATTTTTTGCTTTTAATGAAATTTTCATCCTTTTAACAAAAAAAATCTTGGATTGCAAGCCTGCTAAAGGCATTTTCCCGTGATTTTCTAAAAAACTTTTCTCTTCAAAATTGTTTTATATGATGTCGTCTACGTAACCTGATTTTATCCTATTGTTTATATTTTATTTCAATTTTCTATCGATAGTTATTCCACTATAATCACCTCTTTTTTAGCATATTTGTACATTACTTGTATATTCGGTGTCTTATTTAAATATTTCTCTTATTTGGATGCAATGACTCCCCAACCTATGTTCATATTCACTTATACCATATTCATGAGATGAATGCTAGGGCTACGTACTTTTGATTTTATTTTCCACTCTATGCATGTTTGCTATACTTTCCTATACTAACAATGCAGAGCAGCTAGATATGGATATGTGGATTTGAACATTCCATTTTTGGGCCATGATTTTCTTTCAATGCATGTGTAATTATAATGCTTGTATTTACTTAAAGCTAGATAGCCCAATCAATGAAGTGTGTATCAGACCTAGTGTAGAAGTCTGGTATTAACCCGGTGGACTGAGGTGCGTAACCCCTTTCTTGGACTGTAACTTGACATAAACCCTAACCGGTGGTTAGACAGTTTGGGTGGAATCACTATTTCAATTAGCAATAATCTTGCATGCAATACTATCAAAAATAAAACCTTTACTTAACAATTTGATAAACACATATCTCATACTAGGCCATAGCTGCGGAAAAAATGAGGATTGCCTAAGAACACTAAATCAAGAAGCAGGTAATATCAAAACAAAATTTTATTTCCAACATCAACTGTATTATTCCAAGGATGTCACTACAACACGTACGCTGTCCCAATGGGATATTGTAACATAATTGAGATGACTTTGTGCTCTTTTATTCATATAAAATAACTAAAAGCTACCTTAAAACCCATTTCTTCCCAATTGATAGCTTTCATTAAACATTGAATACTCGAAAGCTCCCTTGAACTTCAATCTCTAATTAAGTACGGTTTTGGTGGTGATTGTGAAGGTGGAGGTGGAGGTGGAGGTAGTGTTAATGGTGAAGGAGATGGAGATGGTGAGAAAGTGTCAAGGCAAATATCATCAAGGAGTTGGTGGAGATGGTGAGGAAACGTTAACATGAGCTGTTGGTGAAGTAAGGTTAACATAAGGTACAGATGATGGAGGAGATGGTGGTGTGGAAGCCGTAACATAAGGTACAGATGATGGAGGAGACGGTGGTGTGGAAGCCGTAACATAAGGTACAGATGACGGAGGAGATGGTGGTGTGGAAGCTGTAACATAAGGTACAGATGACGGAGGAGATGGTGGTGTGGAAGCTGTAACATAAGGTGCATTTGCTGCAACATTTGTGGCTATCATGCAAAAGGCCAAAGCTAACACCAAGAGAAAGCCAAGCTTTGCCATGTCTCACCTAATCAGGGAACCCAATACCTTGAATAGCGGGGTAGCCCTTTTTTATAGTGATAAAGTCTGTAGAAGCAAGGGAATTGAAGAGGTGACAAGGTTCCAGACCGGCAGGTCTGTTTGGGTGTTTGTCCAGTACTGAGCCTGCATAACTATCTAATTCAGATATGGCCTAAGTTCAAACCTGGTTCCGATGTTGGTTAGACCATATATGTGAAAGAAATCAAGTTGCAATTGGGTCTGTTGCCACTTAAGTCTAGTTGGCCGGTCCCATGGTTTAAGTAAGCTAAATTGAAACAATGCAGCCAAACCGATTGAGTTGGAATCAGATAGAGAATGAACCACAATTGGAATCGGCTGAATACTGTTTTGATTTCTCTAACCATATTTGGTCATTAAAGCACCCTTTTTTTTTTTTTTTTTTTTTTTTTTTGCAAATGACGAGTATCCAGGCCTTCAACTGAATACTGTTTTCATTTCTCTAACCATAGTTGGTCATTAAAGTACCTTAAGCTTTTGATACCCCTATACCTAACCTGATCCTGTTCTGGTTCAAATATAATTGGATCGACCAGCACCCATGAAATTTGTATTAGTTGATTGGTCAGTCAATGGTGAAGAATTTTAAGGTCATATAGCAAGTCTAGAGTCGGGAACGTAAGATTTGGGCATGACTATGGATGGGCATTCTGATCATGTTCAAGAATTTTAAGGTCATACATAGCAAGACTAGAGACGAGGACCTGGGAACTGGGCTCCGTGCATGACTTTAGGGTGTGAAAATCGTTTGCTGTCACTGTACCAATGCAATGAGTATCAGGTAATTGAAAATCTCTTAACACGCTTGTCCATATGCTATCAATATGCTCACCGCATATCACGGTTTAAAGAAAGCATGTGAACTCGCCTTTAGGGGTTCATATTTTGCTCTGGGCAAGCCTAGGGTCCGATTGACAATTTCTCAAATATGACAGTATCTAATAAATGTGTGGGACCCATTAGGAATTAACGATGCAAGTGTTGAATTTTCGAGTTGTGACTGTACATGAAACATTGAAACCATTAGATTGGTTAGTAGTGGACGCCCAGATCGTCGCAGACTTGAAATCCTGGCAATCAACTCCTTGTCCACGTTCTCAAGGACATGGAAGTCCTCTTAACTCTTCTGGTTTATCTTGAAGTGTCCCATACGGATGGAATTCCTAGGTTCAGGTCATGATTTTTTTTGACAAATGATGAAGAGCTTTTTTTTTTTTTTTTCCCTTAAGTAATAACAGCTGTTTGCTGAAAAAATAGCAACAAATAATACATAGCAGAAAATGAAATGTGTGGTAGTGTCAGAGTCACAAGAACTGAAGAGATGACCGAATGGATTGTGTATCTAATTTCTAATCAAGAACGTGTGAGATCTTTCCAATATTTCAAAAAATTTCAAAGATTTTAAAGGAAATAGTAGTGAAAGAAAAAAAGAAAAAGATGAACATGATCCCTTAAAAACAATCATGGGAAAACAAGGCTATCATAAATGATAACTGAGACAATCATAACAAAGTATAAGCCATCATGGTCTTTGCTAAGAAAATATAAAGAAACAACTAATATGCTAAAGGAAGTTAAAGACAAAGACTAAGACTAATCTACTTAAAAGGGAAAAGAAAAAGATAAATGCATGTTGTTGTTTGATATGTTAGAGCTGCATATTCTATTCCGTAGAGTTTCTTTTATATTCTGGAATTTCCATAAATGCAATATCTCACTGGTGAAAGTAATTGTAAATTCTCAAATCACCAAAACTGCACATTTGTAACTCCTTTACAACTAACTCTTGTTAATATGAACTCCTCCCCTGAGTTATCCTATGTATCAATTAGAATGATTGTATTCGGTCAATTTGATTGATCAGCCTAATTAGTTAGTCTGATCGATCAACTCCTTAACACAGGGTCCTCATTTATCAGTCAACATGGTCGGTTAGTCTGATTGGTCAATCTACCAAATCAACTCTTTAACATAGGGTCCTCATTTATCAGTCAACCTGATTGGTTAGTCTGATTTGTCAATCTACCCAATCAACTCCTTAGCACATGATCTTCATTTATCGGTCAATAGGAAATGTTGGGTCAATCAATCTCTGAGTACATCCTCCATTTCCTTGTTGGCTAGATTGGCTTAAATAAGGTGTATACAATGGCTGAAATATGGTGTATACAAGAGCTGAAATAGGTTATTATGAAAGAAGCACATCACTCTTCTATACAGCCTATCCAAGGAGCACCAAAGTGTAGTAGGATCTAAGAGACATATACTAGTGGAATAACATGAAACAAGAAGTTGCAAAGTTTATTGAACGGTTCTTGGTTTGTCAACAAGTCAAAAGTGGGCACAAAGACCTCAAGGTTACCACATCTACTTTCCATCACTGAGTGGAAATGGGAACATCAGACGATGGACTTTGTGTCAACTTTTCGTAGAACTCCTAGAGGGCATGAAACTATATAAATGGGTTAATATTGATGTTCAACCAAGTCAGCTCATTTTCTGCCCATTCACAAGAGCTATTTGATGGAGAAGTTGGCTCCATTATATGTGGACAAGATAGTCATACTACATGTGGTGCCAGTATCTATTGTATCAGATTTGGACCTGAGGTTCATGTCATGTTTCTGGAAAGGTTTGCAATCTTGGGTACCTGATTGAATTTTAATACCACTTTTTATCCCCATTAAACAAAACCATCCAGACCTTAAAAGATATGCTGAGGGTCTATGCAGTGAATTTCAAAGGCAGTTGGGATGACCATTTGCCGTTCGCGGAATTTACATATAATAATAGGTATCAAGCACCCATTGGCATGACACTATATGAAGCGTTGTACAATTGAAAGATCGCCATTGTATTGCTATGAGATTGGGAAAAGAAAGGTACTAGAGATTATATAGAGGACTTGTGAGAAGGTGAAATCTAGACCACTCAGAGCTAACTGAAGAGTTATGCTGATAATAGAAGAAAAGATTTGGAATTCAAATTCGGCAGCATGGTATTCGTCCGAGTAGCTGCTGTGAAAGGAGTTACAAGATTTGGGAAGAACAAGTTAAGCCTTGGATATGTGGGACCCTTTGAGGTACTAAAGAGAGTTGGTCATATAGCATACAAGGTGGAATTACTACCAACTTTATCCAGTACTAGCATCGTCTTCTATGTGTTCATGCCAAAAAAATTTGTGACAAACCCATCTCATGTGCTAAACTATTAACACTTCAGCGAAAACAAGATTTATCAAATGAGGAGATACCTATGCCGATATTGGATCACAATGAAAATAAGTTCCGCGATCCGACAATCTTACTTGTGAAAGTACCATGGAAGAATTATATAGTTCAGGAGACATCTTAAGAGGGAGAAGATGATGTGCAGAGGAATTACCCACACCTATTGATGACTACAATAGGTGTGGATAATTACAATTTCGAAGACAAAATTATTATAAGGATGGAAGGATGTAACACCCCACATTGATAACTTATTAATTTTAGAATTGTCACGTGGAAGACGGTGTTAAACACAAATTTTTGAAATGTAGACATATCTCAAATTTGTGACAGACCCATCTCGTGTGTTGAACTATAAGGAGGGAGTTGAGGTATGTGAGTACTTAAGGGTAACTGAGTAATATTCCAATGTGGAAAATTAATTATTAGTAGTTATATTAGATTAGTATTAACTAATAATATGGTTCATATATTGTTAATTCTAATGGGATTAATTCAATGGAAAAAAATGAAGAAAAGAGGATTAGTTTGAGGAATTTGAATTTTTAAATTAGTAAATCTACTAATGTGACTTATATGTGGATAGTTATTGTTAACTTTTTTATTTTTGTTAAGTAAGAATTTCCAGCCTGTTGATTAATTAATTTTTATTTACTTATTTATTTGACTTGGAAATGTATATTTATAAAATAAGAAAAGTAAAAGGAACATCAGACGTAACCTTCAAAATCTTATGTTATATATTTTAAGTCCAACAGGAGGGTAAATAAACTCAATGGCTAACTTTCTATATCTTAATCATATATTTTTTCAGCTTGATTAGTTCCACGGGTTCATATTAATTTTCATTGAAAGCAGTGAAGAGCATTAAACACCCCGTGAGTGGTCCAAGGTGTGTCTAGTGAGAGTCGAACTTAGGACGTCCGAGTTTATGGCTCGTACCAAGTTCTTTGCTCACCAACTGCGCTACCCCCTTGGGTTGATCTTAATCATACATTGAAAACACCTCCCATAGTCTGACCAAACAATGACAATAGTGATCCCTAATCACCTTGCTTGATGAATTCCTTCAAGAATACCTCTGATATTTGATTCTTGTGTACTCCTAGCAAAGTCTGAGTTCAGGGAAACACAAATACAAGAGCCATTTTAGAGTAATTTGTTTGCCCATGTAGTCCTGCTAGTGTCTTCCTTAAAACTCTCATCTGTCACAATGATGCAAGATGTGCTTGGAATAAGGTCCTGGCAGTGTTGGAGTTGTTCCACAATCAAATTGGAATCTAAGTGGTAATCTGACTTTGTCTTAGAGTCATGCTGCGTTTCATGGTAGTGTTGGAGTTCATGTCCTGTTTACAACATTTCTAAGATATTAGGCTAAACCTTGTAGTCTATTTCGAATTTATGCTCAAAAAAAGAAAAGAAAAAGGTCTTGGTATTCTGACCAAGGTATGGTTGGGTTAGGGTCTAAGGGTAACGGTTGGAGTTCAAACCCTCGACCCCACCCTTTTTTGAGTCTATGGGCCCCGTACCGCTACATCCCAACTCGGAGACACGTGATGGCCTATTTCGCAAACGATCTCTTTCCTTTAGGGTATTCTCTAAGAGCATATTAATGGCAATTACTGGAAAATATTTGGGGATTGGGAATTATAAAATTTAGAATCAACACCTAGGATTATGACCTAGGACCCGATGGGTGGGCCCGACCTATAAGAAAATGGCCTAAAAATTGGTTTGGTTCAGAAATGAGAGTAAGTGTCAAGTTATAGAATTTGGAACGTATTAAGCACCCACTCCACCCGATCGAACCGGTCTTCTTACTAGATGCTTAATAATGAATATTCTCCCCTCATATGAATTAGAAGTTTACATTATGCCCACTCTGTTGACAAATTATACCTATACTCAACCCCTGTTTCGGGTCGAGAGGGGTGGGTCCCTTTTGTTGCATACACGAACTTTCATGACGATTCCCTAGATCAGGTGGAGGTAGATTCGGCCATCCACTTTCCTGCTTTGAAGACTCAAGCCTTCACTTTGAGGGACTTCAGGAATTTCTAAAAATTTCAGTAGAACTTCGGCATATGAAATAAGGTAACAGGCTCGTCGGGCAAAGCTTCTGCTAGGGAAAAGTGCTTCTATTGGGTTGATCATGGACTTAAGAGAGGTGTTCGGCTAAGAAAAGGCCAACGATGGGGCTAGGAGACATTTCTCTAGCACTTAGCTAGGCTCACATGGAAGTGGTAGCTAGGTGGAGAAGGGAGGGTGAGTGGACATAGGTCTCTTTCTATGCTTTTGCCATGTCTTGGGAAAGGAAAAAATGGGTCTTTTATGCGTTTTTGGACATAAAAAAACGGTGAAAATTGGCAATCACATCAGAAAAGCATCTTTTCTTGGCAGGCTGGTAACTCGAGAATATACTCATTTGGTGGACCTGCGACAAAAAATGGTCACAAAAAGGCTGAAAAGTTGGTGGGCATGTCAAAAAGTTGGTAGGCCCGTGAGATTTTTGGTAGGCCCTTGGTCAAAAGACAATACAAAGTGGGTGGAAAGTTGGCGGGCCCGTTAGGAATTTTTGACAAAAAAAAGGGCCTGGTCAGGAAGTATCTTTGTCCGATTGCACCCTCGCAATATCTAGCAAGCCTTATTTATACCATTCCTGCACCATTGGAGAGTACTTAAATTTGATTTGTTAATATATATTATGCTAATTTCGGGTGCCAGGTGATTGGGCATGTTTGGCTATGTAGAGGTCCCTAGCAGGATCAGGGTTTTGAGTCTAATTAGAATTTCAGGTTGGATTAGGGTTTTAGGGTTCTGCTGGGTCCAAGTCACTCC
This sequence comes from Macadamia integrifolia, assembly GCF_013358625.1. Lineage (NCBI taxonomy): Eukaryota > Viridiplantae > Streptophyta > Magnoliopsida > Proteales > Proteaceae > Macadamia > Macadamia integrifolia. The sequence goes on along the minus strand of NC_056570.1, from coordinate 3,605,019 downwards.
GAAGGGCCAAATTCTTCTTTGATTGAAAGTTTATACCTCACCCATATCCTATAAAGTATCATTGCCGGAAGTGGGTGATAAAATTGGATGTCTACATTTGGTTATGAGAAAGATCTAATTTAGGCACCACTTGGGATGAACGAAGAATATTTAGTCATCCATTAATATTCTTGATTACTCTCAAGGGATCAAAAGATTTCCCATTTTAAACTTTATCATTTCAGCCTAACCAATAAAATAGCATGATATGGCCAAAACAGAAACAAAAAGATAATCATTTTTTTTTTTTCAAATCAAGAATTTGATAGGAATTATTCTAGCATGTTAAGGATGGAGAGGCATTTATTTTTATTTTTCTTAAATAATTTAAATTTTTTTTTTTTTAAATAATGGATCAAGAGAGAAAAAGGTGCCATCTAATTCTTTTCAGTAGAGCTAGGGAGGGAGCAGAGGGGATCAACAGAAAACCATTTCTTTAAGTTAACCCTCATATGGACAACATTTTGTAATTTCCATAGGAAAAATTTTATTTTGGATGGAGTGATGATGTCCATAAAATATACCAGATTGAGCTTTTCCTTCTAACCAAAGATGAAGGTCTATCCATCACGAGAAAACTGGCAGCAGTTTTGATTGAAAGAGTGGTCTTTTGGGAATTAAGGCACATCCTGAAATCATCATGAGGTGATAAAGTTAAGGGAGTTCATAAAATTTTTGCAACCAAGGGTACAGGAAAGAGAATTCTAAGAAGAGGTCAATTCGATTGTGGATCTATCAACAACTGTGACACTTCTAACATTTGTTAAATGGAAAGTAAAAGGGTATCGAGGATTACCTCAGTATAGTTTTTCTCTCAACGGAATGTATCGGGTTGCACCATGCGTCGATCCGTACTAATAGCGATGGACGAAAGGTTGCGGTGATCTCGCTAGGCAATCGCCAAGAAATATTTCACCCTCCAAATCCAAGGATTGCAATGGAGATCCTTGGAGACATTCACTATCAATTGGGAGAGACAGAAGAGGATAGGGAGAAAGAGAACTCTGGAGATTATGTCAAAACTATAATTGGATTTATTGACAATAATGAGTGGAACTTCCCCACGGTTTCATCTTCTCTTCTTCAAGATTTTTTTCTAGCTGCTTCAACTATCAATATCCCTAGAGGTAACATAAAAGATAAATGTATTTGGACCCTCTCTACCTTTGGTCAATTCAGTACTTTCTCCGCCTGGAATGATATTCGCCGCCGAAATCCCAAGGTTCCTTGGCATGAGCTGGTCTGGATGAAAGGCCTCTCTCCTCGTCAGTCAACCTATGGCTAGCGGCTGTGTCACCAGAAGCTTCCTACTGATGATATCATTAGGAAAAAAGGCATCTCTTTAGCCTCCAAATGCATCATGTGCGGTTTTCACTCTGAGACTCTGCCCCATCTCTTCTTAAATTGTAGTGTTTCTCGGATCCTTTGGGAAAATTTCTTGAGCTGTTTTGGTTTGCTTTGGAAGGATCAATCCTCCATTGCTGATTTGATATACTGGTGGAAACGCAAGCGAAGAATTTTGTCGGTAAAGGATCCTTGGGCGGCTGGTTTGATTATAGTGACCGACACTATTTGACAGGAAAGGAATTATCGATGGCATGGTGGTAAGAGTAGGGATGCCTCTTTGCTATTCATGAAAATATTGAGAACGCTTAAGGAGTCTAATCTCAACTTAAAAGGGGTCATTCGGACTGTTGCTGATCTTCTTTGCTGCAGGAAACTAGGGTTGCATGCAGTTCCAGGTGACCCACCCTCCATTCTTGAAGTCATTTGGTGCAAGCCTCCACTCGCTTGGTCAAAAATAAACATTGATGGTAGTTCCATGGGGAACCCTGGTCGAGCAGGAGGTGGGGGCGTCATTCAATGGGAAAGTTATATTCTCCTTTAAGCATTTCTTTGGCATCAGTACGAACTACTATGCAGAATTCATCAGTTTTCTTCATGGTATCCGCCATGCAATGGGTCAAAGGATTACAAACTTGTAGATTGAATCTGACTCTGTTCAAGGCAAGTCTCTCCCTTGGTTTGCCCTGCAAGAGTGGCTCTCTCTATAGCACTACCTCAATTCTATTTCCTAGAAGATTTCTCATTGCTACAGGGAAGCCAATCCAATTGCGGATTACCTTGCAAAATCAGCTGCAAAAATAGGATTATCTGGAACCATGGAGGAATTTCCTACTCATATTATTGAGGAGATTAGATGGGATTCTTTCTCCAAACCAAGATTTAGATTCTGTAGATAGCTTTGGAGGATCCTGCTGATGGCAATGCCGAAGGTGGGGTCTTTTCTTTAGCTTCGATTTTTTCTGGTTGTACCTTTATATCTTTTTTCTTTTCCATTTTAATACAATTTTGATTTCTAACAAAAAAAAAAAAAAAAACTATAATTGGCTTTGTGGCCAAAACCCTATTATTTATAGAGAATTGGCTAATTAGGGTTCTTAATCCTAGTGAGACTATGATTACCCTAAGTGGGCAACCCAAGAAGGACCTGGGTCAGAACCTAGTCTGACCCATATTAATTAACATCTCCCACTCGCCCACGCAGGGTGGACATACTCAATTATCCATTCTAGAAGTCCCTCTACCATAGATGTCTCATCATACAGAAAATGGAGCGTGCGACCTAATGAGATAATACGAATGTAAGAGTGCTATATCAAGCTTCAATCTAACCAACATAGCACGTCACTAACAAATAATCTAGGGTACCCTAAACAATCCAATTACACCAAGTCTAGCACTCTCGATGCCTCATGATAAGCAGTGCTGACCTTAAAAAATATGCAATGTGCTTATGACTATGTCGAAACATAAATATGACAAGTCGCCTGGGTAGTAAGACACAAAACATGGATGCAATTTTGAATAGTTTTTCCTAAGCCCACATGTCAATTCGACTATTCCCAATCATTTTTCCAATTATGTCACGTTGGATCGCATCATCCATGATCCTAAGGAGCACGTCAAAGTAGTGTCATTGGACATCCTCTTCATGACATGGTCTCAGGTAGAGGGTATCCATAGGATCAACTCAATTTTGATCAAAGTGGCTCACATAGTGATGAAGAAGAGATCCATTCAACCACTCTCACAAACGTCGTAATAAAGCACATATAATATGAAATATATAATATGGTGTAAATCCCAATAAGGTGGGAATGTCACTCATAAAATAAAAAGAACACCATACGATTCTGGGTTCAGTCACACTTTCAAGCGCCTAACCTGAGTAAATCAACCCAGTCGCCCCCATGGCATTTGCCTGAGTTCTCACACTTGGCTATAAGTAGGCTAGACTGAGGCATAGGATCTTTGTGTTCGACCATAGAAAGGTCTCATCTTAGCACCAACTAAGGCGTCACTTCACTAAAAAGCTATCTGTTCATCTCGCTCGCTATCTTCTAGCACCAAGGTGAATTTGGCTCATCCTGCTCGCTGTTTTCAAGCGCCAAGGTGAATCACCCTTGTGATTGAGTTGATTCAAGCCTAGTGACATATTTTCTAAATAAAATGTGTGCTCATGTAAATCACTCTAAAGAATTATATGTCTCATATATAAATCAAATAGTGATAACAATAATGTCTAAAGAAAATATCAAAACTCAAATACAAATCATCCATGTCTAAGTCCCACATTCCTAACATGAGTAAAAAAAATGTCCCGAGCAATAGGCTTAGTCAATGGATCAGCCACCATGCTACTTGTGGAGATATGCTTCAAGATAACTTTTTCTTGTGCAACCATTTCTTGAATGTAGTGATATTTGATGTCTATGTGTTTGTTTTTTTCATGGAATTTGGGGTCCTGAGCGAATGCCAAAGTTGTCGTACTGACATAGTGTACAAGCATCGCATCTTTTGAATGCATGGTAATGCCAAGGCACTATGGAACCTCTTCAGCCAAACGGCCTCCTGAACGACCATCGAGCACGTAATCTACTCAGACTCCATCGTGGATAGGGCGATGTAGGTATGCTTCTTGCTACTCCAAGATACAGCCCCACCTCCTAGGACAAATGTATATCTAGAAGTAGATTTGCGCTCATCTCTGTCACTAGCCGAATTGGCATCACTATAGCCTCTCAATCTCAAGTCCAAACCACTGTAGGTGAGGGTGAGATCAGTGATCTCACGAAGGTATCTAAAGATTCTTTTCACTGTTTGCCAATGGTGTGGTCCTAGATTACTCTTGTAATGACTAACCATACCAACAGCGAAGCACATATCTAAACGTGTGCACATCATTACGTACATTAGACTGCCTATCACTGCTGCATAGGGTACTTTTGACATTTGATTCTTCTCTTCAACAGTCATACGGCACTGGTCAAGGCTCAAAACACAGGCCTTATCCATGGGAGTGTCAGTGGGATTAGACTTATTCATGAAGAATCATTCAACTTCTTTATGTAAGTCTCTTGAGACAAACTAAGAATATTCTTAGAGTGATTCCTAATAATCTTGATGCCTAATACAAAGTTGACTTCACCCATATCCTTCATCTCAAAAGTAAAGGATAACCACTCTTTAATGGCGACAATCATCTCCATGTCATTCTCAGCCAATAAAATGTCATCAACATATAAGGATAGAATAAGAAAACTTTCCTTGGACCGTTTCATATACACACAATGGTCCTCTTTAATCATTTCAAAACCAATAAAGGTAATGGCATGATGAAATCTAAAGTACTATTGCCTAGACGATTGTTTAAGGCTATATATAGAATGTTTGAGACGATAGATTTTACACTCTTATTCTTTAGCATTAAAATTCATTGGTTGATTCATAAAGATCTCATCGTCTAGTTCTCCATTGAGAAATACAGTTTTAACATCCATCTGAAAGAGCTCCAAATTCAATTTTGTGACAATGGCTAGAATAAGGTGAATTGAGGCAATTCTCACCACTGGGGAGAAAGTCTCATCATAGTCTACACCCTCCTTTTGGGTATAGCCCTTCACCATAAGGCATGCCTTATACTTGTTAATTGAACCATCCACCTTGCATTTGACCTTTAAGACCCATTTGTTTCCTATGGTCTTACTCCTAGGAGGTAGGTCAACTAACTCCCATACCTGGTTCTTACTCATAGAACTCAGTTCATCCACCATAGCAACTTGACTTATCCTTAATAGGTGAGGAGAGTACCTCTCGTAAAGAAGCAGGCTCATCCTCATCTTTTGGAACACAAATGAGAGCTTTCCCTTCAATCTCAAAACGTCGACGGGGAATTTATCCACTAGTGCTCCTACGCACGAGGGAATCCTAATGTTCATCTATTGGTACACTCCCACTGGTTGGTACACTCCCACTAGGCTGATGATCAGTCTCACTTTCTCTGGCAATTACAAGATGAGTTAATTCCCCATCCTCGCCAATAATAGGTGAGACACTTACCTCGTCCTCTATCTCAAAGAGGTTGAGATCCTTGCTTGCATCACCAATGCTAGGAAAATCTATCTCAATAAAGTCAATATCCTGTGACTCTATCTCGATCATTCCTCCATCAAGTTGTTCATCGTACATAACGTAACCCTTCGAGTTGTCGGAATATCTAAAGATATATTTCCTACCTCTAAGGCCAATCTTTCCAAACTTATGGGAGGTGCTGTGAACATAATCTATTGATCCCCATGGTCGCATATGCCCTAAATTTGGCTTTGTGCCCTTCCATAACTTATAGGGGGTCAAAGGAACTGACTGTGAAGGCACTCGATTAAGGATGTAGGTAGCAGTCAGAAAAGCATCAGGTTGGCTTGCGCCATCATCGACTTAACCATATCTAAGAGTGTCCTATTTCTCCTCCCGCTACGTCATTTTACTATGGAGTGCAAGAAATGGTCAACTGCCTGCGAATCCCCTTCTCCTCACACAGTTCTTTAAACTGGTTGGATAGATACTCGCATCCCCGTTTAGTGCGTAGATTTTTTAAGCTCTTACTTGTCTGATTCTTAACCCCTGCCACGAAGCATTTAAAGCAATCTAATGCCTCATACCAGTGAGCGATCAGATACACATAATCGTATCGCTAATAATCATTAATAAATGTGAGAAAATAAGAAGCACCATGGCGTGCCTTTACATTCATAGGTCCACAAATATCTAAGTGGACAAGTTCTAGAGGTTAGGTAGTTTGGACTACCTTTCCAAAAGGCTTTCGATAAGCCTTACCTGTTAGACAGGGCTCGCACACTGGGAGGTTGACTTTAGCAAGTGGGCTTAAAAAGTCCTGTCTCATCCTATGTGTCACAATCTAGCATGCCATGTAATAGATTCAGAATTGTCACATGTATTAACTACATAAGAAATTGATGAAGCAGAATCAATTAAATCTAGTTTAACAAATCCATTAAGTAAGGATCTACGTCTAACAAAAATACCGCTTAAATAAAATTCTAAAGTGCAACCATCAATATGGAAAGAATATCCTAAAGGTAATAATGCATAAACTGAAAGTAGATTATGATGAATGTCCGGTGCGTAAAACACATCGTGAAGAAGAAAGATGCGTCTAGTACGCATCTTGAGTTGATAAGTATCAACACCTCGAACTGCTTCACTGGTACCATTCCCCATGAACACATTCTGGGATCCAACTGAAATTCTGTGGTAATCTAAAAAACTCCCTCGATCTCGCATTATATATTTTGTTGCTCCTGTATCCACAATCCAATCAGACTATATATGGGCAACCAAAACATGGGTACAAATAAAAGTACAGAGAGAGTGATAGAAATGGTATCTACTTTGGCTCAGTGCAATCCCGAGCGAAGTATCACATCTTCTAGCAGTTGTAGCATTTAACCTTGGATAAATCTTTCTTTCCACCATGCTTGCCTCTTTGGCTCTTGGAAGACTTATCTTCTTTTGGCGCCTGGTTTTAAGTCATACCCTGATTTCTTGGGTTGCCCTATCTTTTGCGCTTGCCTCCCTGGGCCACTAGGGCAATTACACGGTTCGCCTCTTGATGCTCCCTCTCAAGTTCCATATATTGGATAATAATTTCTAATGCTATCATTGTGTGTGAGAACGAGCTTTATGGGGTTCCAAGAATCGGGTAATGTCCTAATGACAGCTTGAACCTGCTACTCATCAGTGAGAGTGGTCCCAAAATCTTTCAACTTCTGAATCATGTCCTTGATCACCCTAAAGTGTTCATGCATAGTGTGCTTAGGTTCCATCTTATACATCTCAAACTTTAAGGTCATACCCCTTAATCTTGTAGTAGATGTACCTTCAAAGTCAATATTCAGCTGGTCCCACATTGATTTAGCTGTGGTGTATTTCTCATAATCACTAATCTCATCATGCATAGCTCTTAACATAATAAAGCGTGTACTATGATCTTTATTCACCCACTGATTATAAGCGTCTACACCACGACGTTACTGAGCGATAGTAGAGCAAATATTGAATCTTTCACTGCCACATGTCATAGTTGGGTCTAGTCAATTTGTCACCCTTAGTGAGGTCCATAATTAAATGATTTATGGCCATATCACTACACACAAAAATGTGCAAGGTAAACATTAGGTACACATTAAGAATTTGTTCTAGAAACCCTAATTAAAATTCATGGTTCCTTACTACATATGGTGAGACCAAAAATTTCGCTAAATTTATAATCAAATCTCACATTTGTGGGTCAGGGACATATAATTTTAATCGATTTCAAAAAAATATAAGGAGAATTAGGTATCTCTAATCCATAAAACTGTGCCATACAAATGGATGCGCATGGGTCCCATATAGGAATCCCATTAGTATATAAAGCGGCAGTCGAGGTAGTGTAAGCGTATGATATGCAGTGCGATGTGCTTACCCTTTACAAGGCTTCACAAAAATTAATTACATTATCCTAAAAAATAATTATATCCTTTAAAAAATCCTACTACATCAATCTACTGAGTAGGGAGCATTGTACTTTACATCATACACGAAGACTATCTCTGATGTACATACATGAACATGCCCACTTTAATTAAATACCAATCATGATCTCTAACCCAGAAAAAAAAATACATGGGTCAATGGGTGGAGATCGACCATGTATGTTTGACATAGTTCAGGCTATTCACCCTTTCAGAAATTATATTTCTTGAGTTGATCCATGTTAACCAATCTAAATATTTCTTCATTGTTGTGGTCTATGAGTTTTACAGCTTTTCCTGGTAGAATCTCTTTGACAGTAAATGGGCCACTCTAGTTCGGCCTGAATTTTTCTCTTGGGTCATGAATTGGGGCTCTTTGTTCTTAAAGAACAAGTTCACCTTCTTCTATGTGACGAGGCTTCACATTCTTCTTGAAAGCCTGAGCTATTCTCAATTGATATTGCATCAAATTATCCATGGCTTTTATATGCCTTTCGTCGAGAAAGTTGAGCTCATCATGTCTGGTCTTTATCCATTCTCTTTTAGGTAGTTGACTATCAAGGAGCACCCTTAGGGATGGTACCAGGATTTCCACTGGTAGAACTGCCTCAACCCCATATACCAAAGAGAAAGGGTTTGTCCCCATTGAGGATCGTATAGAAGTTCGGTATGCCCATAAGGTAAGGGGTAGCATATCAGCCCAATCCTTGTGTGTTTTCACCATTTTCTGCAGAATGACTTTGATATTCTTATTAGCTACTTCTACTACCCCATTGTTCTACGGCCTGTAAGTGGTAGAGTGCCTTCTGATATCGAACTTTATCCAGATTTTATCGGTCTTGCCCCAGAAGTGGGATCCTTGATCTGATATCAATTCGTGAGGTACTATATATCGCGTAACAATATTTTCTTGAATGAATTTGGCCACCTTAGCAAATGTGAGGAATGCATAGGATTGAACTTCTACCCACTTGGTGAAATAATCAATAGTTACCAGGATGAACTCGTGGCCATTGGATGCTTTAGGGTTGACTTTCTCAATGATGTCGATGGCCCAAGTAGAGAATGGCCAAGGTGAACTAAGTGCATGCAACTTTGTTGGTGGAATATGTATGATGTTAGCAAATATCTGACACTTGTGGCATTTTCTAACAAAGTCCATGCAATCTGCTTCCATTGTGTTCTAGTAATATCCTAGCCTGAGGATCTTCTTAGATAACATCTTGGCATTCATGTGGGGTCCACAAAGACCTTAATGAATTTCTTCTATGATAGTTGTAGCTTATTCCTCATCTACATACAACTATTGTATTTGTCATAGGATCTTTTATATAACAAATCCTCTTGGAGAATAAACTGGGTGGCATATCTCCTCATAAACTTCTTCTCTCTGTCAGTTGTTTCAACTAGGTACATCCTTTCCTTGATGAAATTCACTATGTGAGCAAACCAAAACCGACCATCCATAGTGAGAGGGTTTGCGAAATTCTAATAAATGGACCTACTTCTTTGTTCTACCAAAAATGGTCGGATTCTAACCATAGGGTTGCTCTCTACCATAGAAGCCAAGGTTGCAAGGGCATCAGCAAAGCTGTTGTTATCCCTCTGGAAGTATTCGAATGAAATCTTTTCAAAGTGTCCAATCCCCTCTTCTAGATGTTCTTGATATGGTTTCAGCTTCTCATCTCTAGTTTTCCACTTTCTCTGTGTCCGACAGATGACAATGGATGAATCACTGTAAACCATGATCATTTTCACCCTAATGGTTAAAGCAGTTTCAAGCCCCAAAGTACAAGCTTCATATTCGGCAATATTATTCTTATAGGGGAAGTCAAGGCAGGATGATGAAGGCAAATAAAGGTCGTCAGGAGCGACAAACAATATTCCCGCGCCACATCCCTTCTGATTGGTTGCTCCATCAAAGAATAAATGCCATTCATTAACTGTATATTCTTCCTCTACCATTGCGGTTCCTTTATCAGGAAAGGCATCATCCAAGGATCTTCCATCTTCTGTGGGGTGAGCAGTAAAATGATCAACTATGGCCTGGCCTTTGATAGATTTATTAGTAACATAGGTGATGTCAAACTCTAATAGAAAAAGTAACCAACGGGCCATCCTTCCTGTTAAGGCCAGTTTCTCGATGAGATATTTGATGGGATCCATCTTTGAGATTAAATGCACCAGATAAGAAACCATGTATTGTCGTAACCTTTTAGTTGCCCAAATCAACGCAGCACAAGTTCTTTCCAAAGATGTCTATCGGGTCTCGTATTCCAGAAACTTCTTACTGAGGTAATATATGGCATGCTCTACCCCCTTTTCTGTTTCCTTCTGTGCTACAAAAGAGCCCATAGAATATTCTCCCACGGATAGATACAATAGAAGTAGTTCTCCTTCTACTGGTGGTATCAATACTGGTGAGTTTATAAGGTACTCCTTGATCTTGTCAAAGGCTTGTTGGCATTGGTCATTCCATTCCATGGGTTGATCCTTCTTCAGCAGCTTAAAATTGGTTCACAGATTGTAGTCAGCTGAGCTATGAATTTGCTAATATACTGGATGTGACCCAGAAATCCTCGTATTTGCTTCTCAGTCTGAGGCATGGGCATTTTCTGAATTTCCTTGATCTTGATAGGGTCGACCTCAATGCCACTTTCACTCACCAAGAAGCCTAACAACTTTCCCACCGTTGTCCAATTACACACTTCTGAGGGTTCAACTTCAACTGATACTTCTTGATTCTTTCAAAGAATCGCCTTAGTGCGGGAATATGCCCATTCGATCTTTTAACTTTACTATCATGTCATCCACATAGACTTCCACATCTTTGTTCATCATGTCATGTAATATGGCTGTGGCTGCTCTTTGATAAGTTGCCTCGGCATTCTTCAGTCCAAAAGGGATCACCTTGTAACAATGGTTTCCCCACAGAGTGATGAAGGCTGTTTTCTCACGGTCCTTTGGGTGCATGCTTATTTGGTTGTATCCCGAGAATCCATCCATGAATGAAAACAAAGCACGCCCTGCTGTAGTATCCACCAATACATCAATGTGAGGTAATGGAAAATCATCTTGGGGGCTTACTTTGTTAAGATCTTGAAAGTCCACACACATTTATACCTTTCTATCTTTCTTCGGTACTGGTACAATATTGGCCAACCAATGGGGGTACTTCACCACCTGTAGGAACCTCGCATCCCATTGCTTCACAACTTCATCTCTAATCTTCTTACTCCATTGTGGTCGCATTCTTCGGAGCTTCTATTTTACTGGCTTTGCCCCATGGTAAGTCGGCAATCGATGCTACATGATATTGGGGTCGATACGAGGCATACCTTCATAAGACCAAGCAAAGACCTCAAAAAATTCCTTCAAAGGACTAATCATTTGTTTTCCTTCTTCATCATCGAGGGTAGTGCCAATTTTTACCTCTCGAAGGCATTAGTCGGTTCCTAGATTAATAACCCGAGTATCCGCACGGTTGGGTTGGGCTTTCTTTGGTTTGCATTGTTTTATTAATTCTTGATATTTATTAAGATCATCATCGAAAAAAGGAGGCAAGTCATACTCGAAATAAAAAATTTCATTCATGAAAGGAGTAACAGACTCGACATGACATACAAAGACTCTGGACTCTCCTCAAGAGGGGAGGTTGACACAGAATCATAAACAACAGACTCGAATACATACTCAATTACTGGCTTGATGCTTTCGATAGGGGTAATCAGGCTAGTTGACTCAATAGCATGAGCAAACTTGAAGTTTTCTCTAATGCTTGTCCAGTTCAGAAGTGGTTCAATGGCTTGATGGATGAGGAGGTGTGGCAAAGGGCCTTCTTCTCCTTCTAAGAAAGTTGCTGCTACTTCTTCAGTGGTGCAAAGGTTCCTTTGGACAGGTACCCGCTTCTTCATGAATACCAGCTAATCAATCTCGTGCTCTCGGAAGCTGAACTTTCTGAGGGGTGAAGATTGATGGAGACTGCTCAATCCTTTTTCTATGAAGTCCATCTTTTTGAGCTTATTAAGGGATGTCATTCCGATACCTTGGTCACATCTTTGACCACCTTCATGAGCTCTCCCATTGCAATTGGTTCGGGTACAGTACATACAAACCATCATCCTCTGTGCTCTCCTTTGTTTTGCATACGTGCTTCTTCCTCCAAAAGGATGGGGCTTGAGCTCATGCAACTCTCAAGCTCTTGGTTCTTGTAGGAGGGAGTAAATGAAGCCTTTCACATCAAGGGAAAGTGATAAACTCCAGGTGAGTCTTATCTTCTTTTTCCATTCCCTTTTCAAGAGGACTCAAGGACTTGGCAATTCTTTAGATTGGATTAGTGTTGTGGGGTTACCAGAGGTGAACCTATCTGCAATCATTACAACTTCCGCTATCCCAGTAATGCAGCTATCTTGGTCACTTTCCTTAACTAGTATTTGCTGTTGTTTCCACTTTATGAGTCACCCAATCAAATTCATCTTGGAAGAATACTTCAAGTCCTGGTTATAGTTTTGCTACGGTCTCATCAAACCATGGCTCCACATTTCCATAAAAGGGAAAATCCTCTCCTTCTTTCACAAAGTACCCATTGAGAGTAGGGTAGTAAGTGATGGAGATCTTCCTAGTCATCCTCAGCACTTTTTGCCCTTTGACAGTTGGGGGAGTGTACTCGAGACCATTCTTCCCTTTCTTCACTGCCAAACTAGGCTGCTTTGGAACTCCTTAATGATATTTTCCTAGCCCCATACTAGGAAAGTACTGCATATTCTTCATCATTTGATTCACTGGCGGACTCCAGATGGCTTCATAGTTAGCTGGGATTTTCTCCTTTGGAGCTTCTTTGGCAATGGCTGCGCAAGTGGTGTCTAATTCAAAACCACTCAGTTGCACCTCCTGGTCTTGTTCGTCCCCATTTTCAATGTTGGACAAAGTGTTAACCACTTCAGGATCTCTGGCCACTAAGACCACCTTCCCCTCATGAATGAACTTCATTTTTTTATAGAGACTAGAGGACACCGCCTTCACAGGATGCAACCAAGGCCTTCCCAAGAGCATTTTAAAGCTGTCGGTATATGAATGACTTAGAAATCAACATCAAACTTCACTGGGCCAATCTTTATAGCAAAGGTAATGATGCCAAGGATCTTCCTCTTGGTATTATCGTATGCCCTTATGGTTTGGGTGGTTGGCCTCATTTCTTCCAACTTGATATCGATACTCTTTGCTGATCTCAATGGTAGGACATTCAAAGTGGACCCGTTGTCAACAAGAACCTAGGGACCCACTTTGTCAAGGCATTCAACTATAATGTGGAGAGCCCGATTGTGTTGGGTTTCCTTTGGAAGCTCAAAATTCGAGAACATCAAGGACTGCACTGCATATATTGTTCCTACTATATAAGCGAGGTGTGTCGAATTTTTCTCAATCGGCACTTACACATTAGCAAGAGACCTCTGGACTACTTCAGGGTGCGAAGGGGATGCCATCAATAATCCCCAAATGGAGATATTTGCCTGGGACTTCTTGAGTTGAGCCAAGACTGGGTTCTCTGGCTCTTTCTTCACGCTGCTAGTTCTGACCACATTAGCCTTTGGCTGTTCTACTGCTAGAGACTTACCCTTGTAGTCTTTGTCACTTCTAGTTTCCATCACGTTGATTTGTTTTTTCACAATAATCACTGTGGGATAACTATCTTCATCATCACTGTTGGTTAGGGTGCTTATCCCCACCATAGAATCATTTTCTTCTTCTGATTCTCCTTCCTTGCTTGGGGTGGGAAGTCGAGGACCTCCACAAATATCCACAGCCCTGGCTCGTAGCTTCTTGACTGCATTGGAAAGTTATTAGAATACAGTGTCTACCACCTCTGCGATTGTGTCATCTAGTCCTACTTCCTCCAGATCATCCCATTGCTCCCGGTAGTAAAGATCACTGACGGTTACTTCCCCCAACATTTTATTAATTTCTTTTATCATTTCCTGCATCTTTAATGCAATGGAGTATACTTCATATAGCTTTTGTTTCGGCTCGACTAGGGAATCTGGTTCATCCAAATAAACTTGCATCAACTCTCTAGATCCTTCATCACTATCTGAATTTGACGTAGAATCATCTCCTCCTATACAGAGGGAAGGGTAAATGCCACCTATTGGATCAGCTACCAAATCATCTCCACCAATAGCATAGACTGAGAAACATGTCAGATGTTCTGGTGAGTAATATTCTGACTTATCATCATAATCATTGTACCAAGGCCCTTGGTAGTCATCCCAACCTGGATACCCATCATCCTCTTGAGAATCACTCATCTCCATCATTCTCATCTTCATTTTGGTCCTCATTGTCATCGTCCTCATCCTCTTCTTTGCTGATTTCACTCCCACTTGATTCTTCATCAAATTCCTCAGGACCATCAAATTCTCTGTCATCCAAACACTCGTAGTATCCAAAGCATACAGATCGAAAGATTACCATAGGGTTGGTCCTATCATTACTGGCTCAAAGTTGGACTAGTCCTGACTCATCATCCTCAGTGTCACTTCCTATATGGATTAAGGAAGTATATTCCTTGATTTGCTCCCCTATGGCCAATGTGGTTACCGCTCTAAGAAGATCAGCTATAATCTCTTCAATTACTTTTGGATTGTCTTCTAAAGTTACACGGGCTGAATTAGAGAAGTGGGATCACTCTCCTGGTCTTCCCCTAATGCATTTACTAATCCTGTTGATGAGGTCATTTTTGGGGAATCAGGTGGTGTAAACACATCCTTTGAATCGTACCCATTCATCCATCCTTCCTTTGGGTTATACACCGAACCTTGAGAATGGGATTGGTATGAGGGTGATGAGAGATATGAAGTGGGATGGTATGAGGATGATGTTATGTGAGAGGTAGGATTTGAAGATTGCGGGTGATAGGATGAGGAGGTTCCTTCACTTTGATGGTGGGGGAAAGGTTGATGATATGGCAGAGGCTGATAACATGGTGGAGGTTGATAATATGGTGGGAGTGGAAGATATGGTGGGGGTTAATAATATGGTGCGATGGACCCCTCTACAGATGAGGAAGGATGAACGGCAGGCGTATGATCTTCTGATTCTTCTGTTGATGATTCTCTTCTTCTGAGAGTCCTTATGATTCCAGCCCTTTGACTTATGATTTTCCCATAAGCACAGGCATTTATATGATTCTTTCGAGCTCTAGGTACAATGAGTTGAGTATGGTCACTCTCTATGTCTTCTTCATGCAGATTGTTCACATGATTAGGGAGTGGATTGGTATTGACATTGGGAGGCTGTTTGACCTTGACCTTAATGGTTCCATTGTCTACCAAGTCCTGAATTACATGCTGTAAACCCAAACATCTTTTAGTATTGTGCCCCTTCTGAGTGTTGTAGGCATAATATTCATGATCCCTATACCAAGATGGAGGAGGGTTGCTGATCACTCTTGGAGCCACTGTCCCTAGTAATCCTTGCTTTTTTAACTTCTCATATGCGATCATTACTGGCATTCATAAATCAGAAAACTTCCTTCTTAGGCGAGGAGCCATTTGGACGGGTGCATCTGCTTATATTATGAAGGGGTGTGAAGAAGAGGCTGGTGAGACTAACTGTTGAACTGCACTCACCACATTAGTTTTCAGACCCTTTCCCCATCCGACTCAGGTGTTCTTGCTTGCATCTTGGGAGGATCCTTGGTACTGGGTCTCTTTCAAAATTCTGTTCTCCACACGCGTTCCGATGGCTATTAAGGCATCAAAAGTTTGTAAATATTGATATTAAAGAACATCATAATAGGGTTTTGACAGGTTTTCTATCAACATCTCTACCTGCTCTACTTTTAAAAGCCTATCTACCATTTTCGCGGCCTTATCTCTGAATCTCATTAAGAAGGTGGTGAATCCTTCTTTAGGCTGCTGCCTCAATGTCTCTAGCTTCTGACGTTTTACATCCATCTCAGTATGTAGGAGTACTATTTGGTGAAGGCTTTCACTATCGTTGCCCAATTCTGAGTTTGTGATGACTCCAACTGTGTGAGTGATGAGCACATTTATGTGTGAAATCTAGGGTAGTAAAACATGCATTTTACATATTTAGAATGGAGCTACCTTGGGTTTTACTCTCTTTTTGCAGGTTTAATATTTTCAAGGCCTTAAGGATTATCGGGCGCTATATCTTCAATTTTACACGTAAAGAGGTCCTATTTCTTTTCATAGTTGCGAAGAGGATGAAATTCTGAGCAAGATGGATGTGTTCAATTAAAAGTACACATTCGTTTGGTCACCCGTACAAATGATTATTCTTTTCGGGTCAGAAAAAGAATAATGGATCAGAACTGAACCGAGATGCAGAACCAGCCCGTTTGCAATTGTCCCAGAGGTACAAGGAATACTCCAAATGCCAACAAGGATCGATGGACCACATCCTTAAGTGATTAAAGATTTGTTTTTGGTAACAACAACTACATAGCTTAGTTGGTGAGCTATGGTATACAAAATTCTCTTGCTCACCAAGAGGTCTCAAGTTCGAATCTCATGGTTGTTTTTTTTAGAGAATTTTGTTGAAGATTTCCTGCTTTTCACTCACTTAAAGCACTAAGGGCATGGAGGGGATTTCCACATCAAATTAGAAGCAAGGAAAATCGTGGAAGCAAGAAGAGAAGAAAAAAAAAAAAGGAAAGAGAAAAAAAGGGGAGAAATAAAGATTGTCCAAATATTCTCTCTCCTCCACATCATCACCAAAGATTGTCCAAATCACACAAAGCAAGAAGAAAATCGTCCCTAGGAGAGAGAAAAAAAGAAGAAAAATAAATTAGAAGACAAAAAGGAAAGAAAATAAGCAAAAAATTATAGGAAATTTCTCAAAATTTATTTCCCTCTTCTCTCTCCTCCACCTTAGCACTTTTTGCCTCAAAAGATCTCACAATCAATTGTGGGTTTCTCCCTTTTAGGAAAGAGAAAATTGTTACCCTACCTCCTCATTCCCTATAAATACAACTCATGTAAGAGGAGGAGAGACAATTCATTCTTCTTCTAGTTTTTTTTTAGTTGCTCTCTCTTTCTCTTGCTCTCTCTTTAGTTCTAGTTCTTCTCTATCTTTTCTTTAATCACTTTTGTAATAGTTTTTTTTTTATTTCAATTAATGCAAGCACTCTTTTATTTTTATTCAGCCCTTTTATGTTTATGATTTATGCAATTGAGTTTTAATTTTTTAAGTTATAGTTCTAGGCTTAGATCTAGGTGACAAGATCACGAGCCGTGGAGCAATTTTTTTTCAAGTTCAAGCATTGATTCAAGTAAGTAGGCTCCTTCAGTAGTCTTCTCTCCCCCCTCTCATTCCCTCTTCTGACTACCCTTTCTTTCTTAATTTAGGATTTTTATTTTCAGTCGTTACATTATTGCTATTCCTTTCCCCCAAGGTTCATGGCTAGTGTATGTGTTGGCTTTGCCCCTCCTAGCCATAGAACCATCAATTTATTGTTTTTATTTTAATTGTCTCCCTTTCCCTAAAGCCAAGTAGAGTAACCCTTGTAAGAGTGACTCTCTGGTCAAGTAGGGAAGCTCATATTATGATGCATCCCTCGGGCTAAGTAGAGAAACCTACTTGTGAGTCTCTCTCTAGCTTTATTCCCTTTCTTTTACTTTATTTTTATTTCAGCATTTTTTTTCCTTTATTTATTATTATTATTTTTTTTAATTGCGTGGGTTGTTTAGTTTCAGTTATTTATTTATTTAATTTTAATTGCGTGGCTTGCGTCTTTAAATTCTTAGATGACGAATGGTTAGGACGTTATTTTTAGGACGGTAATTAGAATTAGATCACAACCATTAATCAGTTCACTTTCGCATTATTAAAAGAAATAAAAAATAAAGTGGCTGCTCTCCCTGTGTTCGACCCGTAGCTACACTGATCCGTACGCTTGCGGTTACATTTTAAATCTCAAACAAGTTTTTGGCGCCGTTGCCGGGGAGACAGTTCCATGTTATTTTTCACTTTCTTTTGGTAAATCGGAGTGCTTTGTTTGCTTTGTTTTATATTTTTCCTTTTCTTTTATTGAATTCCTGAGAAGAACAACTTGCAATAATAGTTGTATCAGTGGAGGTCGCCATGCCTCACAGTATGATAAAGACAGGTTTCGCCCTGTAGCAGTTCCTCAGGAATTGACCTGAGCAACCCCGGATCCCTACCGGTAAGCTCCCAAAAAAAAAATCAAAAAAAAAATCAAAAAAATAAAAAAATCATTAAAAAAAAAAGTTTTGCTATCCATTCTTTTGTGCTTGTCTTACTTTAGTTGTGGGTAGTTTTCTGTTGCATGAGTGTTAAGTGGGTACGTAATACTAAGAATCGGTTAGAAAGAAGAGATCCAACAAGTAGTGACCCTATACGTTTGCTCTCTTTAAAACCCTTCAATATGGGAGACCAACAGCAAAACCCTTCACCTAAATCTCTGAAAGATAGGTTCTACCCTGCTAGAACAGCCCAACCTTCCTGCATAGTTCTACCACAAGCCCAGGGCAATAATTTTGAACTCAAATCTCAATACATCACTATGTTGCCCCACTTCCATGGGTTGACCTCTGAGGATGCATACCTATTTCTAAGGGAATTTGAAGAGGTATGTGTTCTAATTAAGATCCAACAGCTTTCTGATGATGCTGTTAAGCTTAGGTTTATCACTTTTGCATTGAAAGACCAAGCTAAGAAGTGGTTGTATGGGTTACCCACAAATTCCATAACCTCATGGGAACAGTTCACAGTTGTCTTCCTTAAGAAGTTTTTCCCAACTCACAAGACCAATAAGCTTAGAAGTGATATCCTTCAGTTTAGGCAAAAGCCTAGTGAGTCATTTTCCAAACTTATAGAGAGATTCAAGGATCTACTCCAAGAATGCCCTCACCATGGCCTAGACCTATGGCATTTATGTCAAATAATTTATGAGGGTATTGATTACCCAACTAAACAAATGATAGAGTCTATGTGCCCTGAGGGATTCACATCCTTTACAGATGAAGGAAAGGCATGGGAATTCTTACTTGACTTAGCTGACAAAACCCGTGAGTGGGAATCAACCCAAGAGAGTGAAAGAACCATAGGAGGAAAAGGATATTTTGTGGATGGGATAGTAGCCAAGGAAGCCCATTTGGATAGCCTAATCAAGAGGATTGAGGCTATTGTTCCTAGAGAGCCATCATCAGTCAATTTGGTTAAGATTTGTGCTTGGTGCCAGTCCCCTGGACATGTCATAGAAGAATGCCCTAACACCTCTGGGGGCACTTCTAATGATAGTGTTAATGCCTTATACCAGAATAATCGATATAGTAACACATACAATCCAGGATGGAGAAATCACCCAAATTTCTCTTGGAATCAGGGCAACCAAGCAGGACCTTCCAATTTCTATAATCAAGGTCAACCTGGACCCCAAAGGCCTCCCTTTGCACAACAATCTTTTTCCCAAAATACTTTTCCTAGGTCAAATGTAGGACCTCAGGCGAGTTTTCCTAGGGCCCCTCTCTTATCATCTAATCAGCAACCCCCTGGGTTTACCAACACTGGAGAGGCAAGTAGAATAAGTGACTTGGAAAAAAATATGGCCCTCCTCATGACAAGCCATCAAAATCTTACGAGAGAACTTACCCAAGTTGCCTCAATTATGCGTGAGAGGGAGAAAGGAACTTTACCCAGTCAACCAGAGCCTAACCCTAGGCATCATCAACCTGTTAGTTCACAAGGACCAACTAATGCACCACTGAATATAGTACAAGGTCAGACTCAACAAGGGCCCTCTAACCAATGTAATGTTGTTTATGCCCTTAGGAGTGGTAGAGAGTACCTACAGAGCGTTCCTAAATCTTCCCCATCTATTACTCCTGTTAACTCTCCTTCAGTTGAGGACACAAGTGTGCCTCTTGTTCCAGGTTCGTCTGATGAACCTAAAGATTTTTCTGAAACTAAAGATGATTTGGTTGAGGAAACCAAAAATGATTCTTCTGAACAAGGGCAAATCCCTAACAATCCTTATGTTCATCCTGTCCCATTTCCTAATCGCTTGGTAAACAAAAGGAAGACTGCTTCCATGGACAAAATTTTAGAAGTCTTCAAAAAGGTAGAAGTGAACATCCCTCGTTTGGATGCCATATCCCAGATCCCTGCCTATGCAAAGGTACTAAAAGATTTGTGTACTCACAAACGTATCACTAGTGTGCCCAAAAAGGCATTCTTGGCAGGTAACATTAGTTCCATAATTACTCAGCCTATAGCAGCCAAGTATAAGGATTCTGGGAGCCCTACCATATCTTGTGTCATAGGCAACACCTATATTGAGCATGCCTTACTTGACCTTGGCGCAAGTGTGAATCTTTTACCTTACCATGTGTACAAGCAACTAGGATTAGGAGAATTGAAAGCCATTGGAACTACTCTTCAATTGGCAGATAGGTCTGTTAAGATTCCTAAAGGGATGGTTGAGGATGTCTTACTAAAGGTGGGGGAATTTATTTTCCCTGTTGATTTCATTGTGTTAGATACTAAGCCCTTCTCAACCAAGGATGAGATCCCAATAATTCTAGGAAGACCATTCTTGGCTACCAGTAATGCATTAATCAATTGCCGGAATGGTTTCCTAAGATTATCTTTTGGTAACCAAACTGTTGAGTTTAACATGTTTAGGATTGGCAAGAAACCACATATGGAAGAAGAGATCAATATGCTTGAGGATTTTCTGGATTTTTCTGATGATTTAGTTACCAACTTTGATATTGATTTTGATTCAGAATTCCAAGAGTGTATGGATGAGTTGGATGATGATAGTGAAAATTTATTTTCTGAAGTCTTGAGTCTTCACACACTTGTGGAGCCCTTAGGACCCTTTTCCAATTCCATTCCCAAACCTTCCATAGTTGGGCCCCCTAAGCTAGATCTTAAGGAGTTGCCATCTAATTTGAGATATGCTTTCCTAGGGCCTGACCAGACTCTTCCTGTAATAATTTCTTCAAATTTGACTTCTAGCCAGGAAGAGGAGTTACTTAAAGTGTTAAAAGATAATAAGGAAGCCCTAGGTTGGACCATGGCTGATATCAAGGGTATAAGCCCTTCCATTGTGCAACATCATATACATCTTATGGAGGATTCCAAACCATCCACGGAACCCCAAAGAAGAGCTAACCCAGTGATGATGGAAGCCATTAAGAAAGAGATCCTAAAGTGCTTGGATCATGGAATAATTTATCCTATTTCTGACAGCCAATGGGTAAGCCCAGTTCACGTAGTGCCTAAGAAGTCTGGTGTGACTGTAGTTCCTAATGCCAATAATGAGTTGATCCCTACCCGTGTCCAAACAGGATGGCGTGTGTGCATTGATTATAGGAAGTTAAATGCGGCAACCTGGAAGGACCACTTCCCATTGCCATTCATTGACCAGATGTTAGAGAGGTTAGCTGGACATGAATACTATTGCTTTCTTGATGGATATTCCGGCTATAACCAAATTCCAATTGCTTTATAAGACCAACATAAGACCACTTTTACATGCCCATATGGAACATTTGCTTACAGGCGTATGCCCTTTGGGCTTTGCAATGCCCCTGCTACGTTCCAACGATGCATGATAAGCATTTTTTCTGATATGGTCGAAAAATTCTTAGAAGTATTTATGGATGACTTTTCAATTCATGGGAATTCCTATTCTGAATGTCTTCATCATCTTTCCCTAGTTTTGAAAAGGTGCATATGTAAGAATTTGGTTTTGAGTTAGAAGAAATGCCATTTTATGGTTAAATCTGGTATTGTTTTAGGCCATGTAATATCCAAGGAGGGAATTAAGGTAGATAGAGCTAAAATGGATTTAATTGATAATTTACCACTTCCTCAATCTGTTAAGGATGTTCGGTCTTTTCTAGGGCATACAGGCTTCTACAGAAGGTTTATTAAGAACTTTAGTCAGTTAGCCCGACCTCTCACCTCATTACTTGTCAAAGATCAGACTTTTGAGTTTTCCAAAGAGTGTCTAGAATCCTTCAAGCAACTTAAGCAGGAGTTGACCAATGCACCCATTGTTCAACCACCTGTTTGGACTAAACCTTTTGAACTGATGTGTGATGCTTCGGATTTTGCCATAGGAGCAGTTTTAGGTCAAAGGATTAATAAGTTGCCCACTGTCATTTACTATGCTAGTAGGACCTTAAATGATGCACAACTCAATTATACAACCACTGAAAAAGAATTTTTAGCTGTTGTGTTTGCATTAGAAAAGTTTCGGGCTTACTTAGTTGGTTCACATGTGGTGGTGTATACTGATCATTCTGCTCCTCAGATACCTAGTTCAGAAGAAGGATGCCAAAGCCCGTCTCATTAGGTGGGTTTTACTTTTGCAAGAGTTTGATTTAAAAATTAGGGATAAGAAAGGAGTTGAAAACCTAGTTGCAGACCATTTATCCTGGCTTCCCAATTCCTTGACTGTTGATTCTTCAGTCAACGAGAACTTTCCAGATGAACAATTATTTGCAATGTCCAGTGAACCATGGTTTGCTGACATTGTCAACTTCTTAGTTTCAGGTGTGACTCCGGATCACTGGTCCACCCAAGATAAGTATAGGTTTCATTCCCAAGTTAAGCACTTTTTCTGGGATGATCCTTATTTGTTTAAGATATGTCCAGATCAGATTATCCGATGATGTGTTCCTGATCATGAACAACATTCCATTCTCTCTTTTTGTCATGATCATGCATGTGGTGGACACTTTGGACCTAAGAAGACTGCCGCAAAGGTTCTCCAATGCGGATTTTATTGGCCCACTCTTTTTAGAGATGCTTTTGATTTTTGCAAGGCTTGCCCCGCCTGCCAGTCTTTTGGCCGTATCAATAAGAGAAACATGATGCCTCTCAACCCTATTTTGGTAGTTGAGATCTTTGATATTTGGGGCATCGATTTTATGGGACCATTCCCTAATTCCTTTGGGAATTTGTACATACTTTTGGCCGTTGATTATGTTTCTAAATGGATAGAGGCCATACCTTGTAAATCTAATGACCACAAAGTGGTGGTCCAGTTTCTCAAAGAGAACATTTTTTCCCGCTTTGGTGCACCACGTGCAATAATTAGTGATAGGGGTACTCATTTTTGTAATCGGCCTTTTGAGGCCTTAATGAAAAAGTATGGGGTCACTCATAAGTTATCTACCCCTTATCACCCCCAAACTAGTGGCCAAGTGGAGGTGTCTAATAGGCAGATCAAACAAATCTTGGAGAAAACTGTTAATCCCAACCGTAAGGATTGGTCCCTTAGGCTCATTGATGCCTTGTGGGCCCATCAGACTGCATTCAAGACTGACCTTGGTCAATCACCCTACCGTTTGGTGTATGGGAAAGCTTGTCACTTACCATTTGAGTTGGAGCATAAGGCCTTTTGGGCCATCAAGAAGCTCAACTTTGATTTGTCTGATGCGGGAATTCATCGTAGGCTCCAACTATCTGAGTTGGAGGAACTTAGGAATGATGCCTATGAAAGTTCTAGGATTCACAAGGAAAAGACCAAAGCTTTCCATGATAAGCACATTCTGCGCAAATCTTTTGCAATTGGTGATAAGGTTTTATTGTACAACTCTCGATTGCATCTTTTCCCTGGTAAGCTTAGATCCCGATGGGATGGCCCATTTATTGTTCATAATGTATATCCCCATGGGGCTGTGGAGATTTTGAATCTAGGAACAGGGGTAATTTCGAAGGTTAATGGTCAGCGTTTGAAACCGTTCCTCGAGTTTCCTAATACTAGTAGTGAAGAGGTCATGGATCTCCATGAACCTCTTTACACTGATGACTAACTGTTATTCAGGTATGACCCCCTTGCATTGTCTTTGCTTTTAATTTTTTCCATGCATTGAGGACATTGCATGACTTAAGTGTGGGGGAGGGAAACCAGTTTTTATTTATTTATTATTTTTTTTTCACTTTGTTCTGTTTGTTTTTCTTTTTATTTTTTGAGCTTGCTAAGGATGAAGTCCTACTTTGGCTTTTGGCTAATGATCATACCATTCGGTTGCTTGATGTATGAAAATAAAATTCTTGATTAAGGTACCCATTTTGAACATATAAAAACCCTGTTGAGAAGAAAGAAACAAGCATGTGTCTTGAGATGGGACTTTCTTTTGAAAAATAAGAGACCCCTGTTTTATGGTGATGGACCATATGTAAGTCTATGGGTTCCTTGTACTTTTGATTTGGAGTTGAGACCTTTTTTTTAATTTGGCATGGGTTGATAAATGCACAATTTTAAATGAAATGTGAAATGTGGTATAAAGAAGAATAAGAGTTGATTCCCTTGGAACTAGACAGGGCATTGCGCCTCAGGAAGCGTGGTGTCTTGATCGAAATTCCTTGGGAGGAAACTTCTGAAGTAACTCTAGCATCACTACCTTTGTGGGCATATGCAAAAAGCGAAGCTACATAGTAACTTGGGTGTCTGGTGTTTGCTCCACCATGTCATTCAAGCCAAAAGTAGTGGAGTAGAATAGAGTTTATTATTCAAAAAAAAAAAAAAAAAAAGGAGAAAAAAATGTGCAAATGTCATTATTGTTTGGTAACATGTTTGGTAAAAAACACTCCAACGCCTTAGTCATTGGTTCCCTATTTCTTCACAAGTGGTTTTCCCTTAAGATAAGGATGTTTTGGAAGAGACGAGGTGAGTTCCAAATTAAGAAATATGCTAGTGCCTGGAATTGATAAAGGGTAATAAAAGTTCAAGTGTGGGGGTCCCTTGTAAGAGAAATTATCTTTGCTCCGGATTGGTATGGGCCTTACCTTTAACCAAAGTTGGGATTTGTTTATTCTGAATTTTGGGTGTATATTCACTGCAAACACCCACGAGACACAACTCGTCCACTAGGGGTGACCTAAGGGTTTAAAGGCTTGTTGCACATGCTAAGTGCAACCGTGATTCCTACGAAAGTGAGTTAGGTTTTTTTATCCTTATTCTTTTTCTTTTTGTTTTGCTCGAGGACTAGCAAAGTCTAAGTGTGGGGGAATCCGATGAGCACATTTATGTGTGAAATCTAGGGTAGTAAAACATGCATTTTACATATTTAGAATGGAGCTACCTTAGGTTTTACTCTCTTTTTGCAGGTTTTATATTTTCAAGGCCTTAAGGATTATCGGGCGCTATATCTTCAATTTTACACGTAAAGAGGTCCTATTTCTTTCCATGGTTGCGAAGAGGACGAAATTCTGAGCAAGATGGACGTGTTCAATTAAAAGTACACATTCGTTTGGTCACCCGTACAAATGATTATTCTTTTCGGGTCAGAAAAAGAATAATGGATCAGAACTGAACCGAGATGCAGAACCAGCCCGTTTGCAATTGTCCCAGAGGTACAAGGAATACTCCAAATGCCAACAAGGATCGATGGACCACATCCTTAAGTGATTAAAGATTTGTTTTTGGTAACAACAACTACCTAGCTTAGTTGGTGAGCTATGGTGTACAAAATTCCCTTGCTCAGCAAGAGGTCTCAAGTTCGAATCTCATGGTTGTTTTTTTTAGAGAATTTGTTGAAGATTTCCTGCTTTTTCACTCACTTAAAGCACTAAGGGCATGGAGGGGATTTCCACATCAAATTAGAAGCAAGCAAAATCGTGGAAGGGTTCTTGCACAAGAGAAGAAAAAAAAAGAAAGAAAAAAAAGGGAGAAGCAAAAAAAAGGGAGAAATAGAGATTGTCCAAATCTTCTCTCTCCTCCACATCATCACCAAAGATTGTCCAAATCACACAAAGGAAGAAAAAAATCGTCCCTAGGAGAGAGAAAAAAGAAGAAAAATAAATTAGAAAATAAAAGGAAAGAAAATAAGCAAAAAATTATAGGAAATTTTTCAAAATTTATTTCTCTCTTCTCTCTCCTCCATCTTAGCACTTTTGGACTCAAAAGATCTCACAATCAATTGTGGGTTTCTCTCTTTTAGGAAAGAGAAAATTGTTACCCTACCTCTCCATTCCCTATAAATACAACTCATGTAAGAGGAGGGGAGACAATTCATTCTTCTTCTAGTTTTTTTTAGTTGCTCTCTCTTTCTCTTGCTCTCTCTTTAGTTCTAGTTCTTCTTTATCTTTTCTTTAATCACTTTTGTAATAGTTTTTTTTTTTATTTCAATTAATGCAAGCACTCTTTTATTTTTATTCAGCCTTTTTATGTTTATGATTTATGCAATTGAGTTGTAATTTTTTAAGTTATAGTTCTAGGCTTAGATCTAGGTGACAAGATCACGAGCCGTGGAGCAATTTTTTTTCAAGTTCAAGCATTGATTCAAGTAAGTAGGCTCCTTCAGTAGTCTTCTCTCCCCCCTCTCATTCCCTCTTCTGACTACCTTTTCTTTCTTAATTTAGGATTTTTATTTTCAGTCGTTACATTATTGCTATCCCTTTCCCCCAAGGTTCATGGCTAGTGTATGTGTTGGCTTTGCCCCTCCTAGCCATAGAACCATCAATTTATTACTTTTATTTTAATTGTCTCCCTTTCCCTAAAGCCAAGTAGAGTAACCCTTGTAAGAGTGACTCTCTGGTCAAGTAGGGAAGCTCATATTATGATGCATCCCTCGGGCTAAGTAGAGAAATCTACTTGTGAGTCTCTCTCTAGCTTTATCCCTTTTTTTTTACTTTATTTTTATTTCAGCATTTTTTTTCCTTTATTTATTTATTTTTAATTACGTGGGTTGTTTATTTTCAGTTATTTAATTATTTAATTTTAATTGCGTGGCTTGCGTCTTTAAATTCTTAGATGACGAATGGTTAGGACGTTATTTTAGATACATATGTTTAGGACGGTAATTAGAATTAGATCACAACCATTAATCGGTTCACTTTCGTATTATTAAAAGAAATAAAAAAATAAAGTGGCTGCTCTCCCTGTGTTCGACCCGTAGCTACACTGATCCGTACGCTTGCGGTTACATTTTAAATTTCAAACAGGTATCCTACAGCTGGTTGAAAGTTTCAAATTAATGGAGATCCTTTCTTTCTCTTATGATGAATGGAGATTCTTCCTTTGGGAACTAAGGAAGGCAATTCACATTTGCACCTAATCCCTAGTTGATCAAAACATCACTTCGCATGTTCCCAATAGTCAATAACAAGGGTTATTTTTCACACACAAAACAAATATTATATATATATATCATCCTCATTATAGTCCTAAAATCAATAGCATTTTGTCAGAATACATCCTGTCTTTTCACCTGTTTGTTTTGGCTTGCATTCCTTCAGCGAAGGATGATCTTATTTTCTTGGCGCTCTCACGGATTCCCGACTCCGAAGGAAGCCCACGAGAGGGAAAGAGAGGAAATTTTTTATTTTTAAACCGGCTCCAGACTCCTCTCGATAATGACTTCTAACAGAGGTCTTAATAGATCCAAGGCCCAGCATCTGCATGTCTTTTCTGACAACCTCATCAAATGGTCATTTTTTAGGCCTGCCACTACCTCTTTTAGTTCCTTCAATGTGGATGTGGTCACTCCTTGCCAGGGCATCCCTAGGTCTCCATTGAAAATGGGTATGAGTATTCTATCCAATGTGATGGCAACATGGTTGTGCTACTGGGTTTTAAGGTATTTATCACTTTCTAGTAGTGTTATATATTGCCTGATCCAATGAAATGTCTAGTTTGTACAAACTTACAGTATATTGGTTGGAGAAACCACAAGGAACTTGGGAGTTAAGAGGGTAGCATGTTACGGTTGGAAATGACAAATCCATACTCCATAAATATCCATAGAGAGTCCAGTTTCAATAAGTATATTCTTGTTTTAACAATTTACATGAACCCTGTCCAAAGTTTATCACAGCCGGTAGGAAGAATTAATGTGATGCAGGTTGGAGCCTGGAGGAATTAAGACTACATGATAATGCCACAAATGACTTGGGTTGAAGTGATGACTATGAGAACTGCTAATGAACTAACAGAATGGAACAGGGTTCTTATAGCTGACCCCAATTGCAGATAGGTCTTACCTGGATTCTGTGGAGTCGGTATTAAAATTTTTTGTCTGTCTGCTAATGAATTAACAGAATGCTCCAGCTTGGGGGGGAGTGTTAGAAGTCATTATCTCGAGAGTCTTATTTTTTTTTTGGATAAATGACTACGAGAGAGGAGTCTGATTTGCTGTTTAGCGCATGTCATGACTCCTCGTAGGGGTGTTTTGGTCTAGTCCTTGTGGACTTAGGTAAGTCAGTTTTGTTTCCTATTTTGGTGTTCTATTTTTAGTATAACTTCTGTAATACGTAGTTTATATAATGAATGAAGTAGTGCAGTCTCAATCTCATTGATTAGGAGTCCCAAGTTCCACCATCGTCTCTCTCTCTCTCTCTCTCTCTCTCTCTCTCTCTTCTCTTCTTTTTACATGGTATCAGAGTTTGATCCCTAAGCAAGCACATTGATCTCTGCTATCACTGTATCACTAGTACAACCTCTTCTTCTTCTTCTACTTGGCTGTTATTGGTTCTTCTTAAGGGTTCCATGACTTCTTAGAGGGGGTGGTTTCATCCCCTAGTTTGTTGATTTGTGAATGGAGGTTTGATTGATTTTGATCAATCATATGTCTTGAAGAATCAACTCAGGGTACTATTGTGAGTAATTACTGGTTGGGTTTTATGACTTGAGGACTTCAATTATAGCTGTCAGGGTTTTGGCTCTTGGCCAAAATCGATTTTGGCCATATCTCTCAAGTGTAGTCTCAGTTTGGAAAATCCTTTTAGGGGTTTATTAAGCATCATACCAGGGATATTCAATCCAAATTTTAGCATCACTAAAGCACTACACACCCAACCACAGGTATTCTCCTTTGTCACCCAGATTGGGGTTTTGTGATCCAAGTCGATCCTCTCTGGTTGCTGATTTGTTGGAGGTTTGTCTGGAGATTTAGTTTGTTCCCTTATTAGGATTGGTCAGTTATATACGATCAATCAATTGTGCGTTCTAAAACCTTAATAAGAGATTAGAACGATTTTTTTATCTCTCTGTGGATCAAATTTTTTCCATCTTGTGTGATTCTCTTTTGATCTCTTTGCATCAATAGCTGAAATTGAGGAAAAAAATGTTGTCCCTGAGGTGGTATCCTCATCCTCTCACAGGAGTAAAAAAGACAATATAATTATTACTTTAATAAATAGAAATTTAAAATGAACAATTATATAATAAAATCTGCAATCGCATAGTTATATCAATAGCAGGTTGACCCTAAGGAAAGGATAAAATAAGTAATCAAAATTATGTACGGATAAGTGGGTGAGCTTGAGGCACAACTATTAAGTTGCACTACTGCAACATGATCACAGGTTCAAAACTTGGAAACAGCCTCTTCTGCGAAGCAGAGGATAAGGCTGCGTACACTTGCCCCTCCCAGACCCTATAGTAGCAAGAGCCTCATGCACTGGGTTGCTCCTCCTTACGGATGAAACCCAGATCATAATGAGACACTCCTTTGGTTCATTCACAAGGGTAGAGGATAGGAAAAAAAAAAAAGAATCGATCGTTTGAGAATTCCAAACCACGCGGAAAAAACGGAGCGAAGAAGGGTATGGATATTATTTTATAGATATAGGAGCTGCCAATTTCAACAGTGAAAGAAAATTGTGCAGCTGGTTTTGACTGGTTGTGACAAACAAAAACATCTAAAAAAGGTTAAACCTGCTAATGACACTATATGGGATACGGTTGATGCACATATTTTGGGACAGTTGTTGAATTCGATGTATAACTCTATAATTGACATTGCTACTCATAGTAACAATATGAAGGAGTTGTGGCCTATGGGATGATCCGAACGTTCTGTACTCTGAACAAAACAACCTCTCTCACATTTATGAGTTATCTCAAGAGTTTTATTGGGTTGATTGGAAGGGTTGACCTCTAACCGAATACTATGCTGATTTCAAGAGGATGTATGAGGAGTTGAACCCTTTACTTCCTATTAGTGGTAATGTGCAAAAGATGCAGAACTAGCGATAACAGCTCATAGTTAGGGGTTTTTTGGGTGGTTTTGGATCAGAGTATGATGTTGTTCAGTCTCAGATTTTTAGAGGTGATAAAGTGACATCTCTTACAAATACCTTTTCTCGAGTCTTATAGGTAGCTCGAGAGAATTTTCATGATCTTGCACTAGCAGATAACTCCACTCTTCTTTCTCAGAATAATGACCAAGGTGGAGTACGTAATACTGGCACTAGAGGTGGTAAAAGCAACCTTCTGGTAACTCCAACACTTTACATACTTTAGAGGTAGCACGGACATGCCACTATTGTGTCAAAACAGAACATATCCAACGCTTTCATTGAAAACTTCATGGCAAACCTCCTTAGAAGTAGTTTTGCCAATTCACTAGCAGTTATGAGTCTTCTCAGCCTTCTCAGCTTGGACTATCTGAAGGTAAAATGGTCAAGATGACAGATGAATAATTTGCACAGTATACTTAGTTTCAAAATCAACCTCCTCAGCCTTCCGCCGCTACTTTGTCCAAACAAGTAATGCTACTACATGTTTTTCCTCATTTTTCTCATCCATAGATAATCATGTCTAGTGTGACAAGTATATTTTCTTCTTTTCAAGAGTCTTCTGCCACTGTCACGTTGGCTAACAGGTTTGTTGTGAAAGTTAAAGGCACTACAAATATTCGTCTTAACTCTTCTTTGTCATTATCATAAGCAGTGGTCCCCGGAGGATGGCGTCGAGCCTAGACCACCTGATTATCTCCCCACTTTGTGGCCAGGGGGAAGAAGAATGTCTCAGGATCCCTTAGTTTAGGGGCTATGGTCCCCAGGTGCTTAAAACACCAGGGTTGTTTCAAGAAATCAAAGTAAGAAAGTGCAGACAAAATGACTGAAAGAAAATAGATATGAGAAGGAAAGTTACCTGGATAATGTAGCCTGCCCCCTTGAGGCCCCTATCTCTGGAGGACAACAGGTCCAGGGACCGCAGGAGATATGCATAGGCGGCCCCACCCCGGTCCCAGGAATCTACTGTGCCAAATTTTCCTTTTAATCTTTTTATATGTGAGTAAGTTAACTCAAGATTACATTTGTTCCATAATATTTTCTCATGATTCATGTGTTTTTCAGGACCTTACAACGAAGAAGACGATTAGTAGAGGTCGTCGAGTTGAAGACAGTTCTTCCCTTGCATGTTCAAGTATTCTAAGCCCTCATCAAATTCATTTTCCTTTAGGTTATCCATCTCTGCAGAGTTTACAGAAGCTTGATTCTCATTTTCATTTTATTTCTATTTTAGATTGTGATTCTTTTAAGTTTGGAAAGCTTCACCATATCAGCTATTCCCCTAGAGTCAATAAATGGTTATGCACCCCATAGTTGTCATAGCATCAAGGCGAACCAAGGCGTTGGAGGGCTGCCTAAGCACTTATGCGACAATTTTCCCTGCCTTAAAGCGAACAAGGCGACCAAGTGTTATTTTTTATTTTCCCTTTTTTTTAAACATATTTTGTATGCTTCATATACCTTGTGTCATAAAAATTCAACATTAAGCCACATCAAGTCATTAAAAGTTAACATTAAGCCACATCAGATCATAAATCAATATTGAGTCACATTATAGTAAAAAATCGGGGAGGAGTTTATGGAAACCCTGAACCCCAATGAACTGAACCCGGTGTGGCCTCCCACTGTGGGCTATGGCCTACCCCACCCTCCCTCCTCCCTTCCCCTGCCCTTCTCTTCCTTCCCCACCTGACTCCTCCCCTCCCTCCCTTTCCCCTCCCCACCGACCCCCCTCCTTGTAACTAAATCTTGGTCCTCCTACTTAAACACTTCTGCCTCCACCTCCAAAGTTGACCTCTCCCTGCATTTCATCCCTCCCTCCCTCCTTGGTGACAAACGAATAGGCAAGTACCTAGCTGCATCATTCTCCTCTGAAATCTCCAAATGGAGATACTGTTTAGTTGGCCACTTCCTTGTCAGTCGACCATGCTTTGCCATTGTTAAAAGCTCCCTCTCTAAGCAATGGAAACCAAAGGGGCTTCTCGACACTTACCTCCTTGACAACGGAGTCTTTCTATTCAACATTACAATGGAATAGGATATGCTCAAAGCTACTGAGGGTGGCCCTTGGCACATTTGGCAGCAAACCCATATTCCTTAGGCTCTGGGATCGTTTTATGCAACTCCACAAGATCGATCACTGCTTCACTGCTTTATTCCCCTATTGATCACACTCCAACATCCCTCTCCACTTCTGGTGTGAAAAAGGATTAAGCATTATTGGCTCCATAGTGGGCACACCACTCTTCACAAACATCAAAACCAGGAGATGCAAAGACTTTCATTTGCTTGTATCTATGTCGAAGTCTCTACTGAAGTGCCACCTCCTGCCTCTGTCATAGTTATGGACAATGAAGGGGTGGCCTTCCATCAACAAATTATTTATGACTGGGTTCCACCCCATTGTAACTGTAAGATTTTTGGACATCCTTCTTCGAGTTGCAACAAGCCTGCCTCTCTTGCTCCTAATGATATGATGACCCTCCCTTCCACAGTTGTTCCCTCCTCTCTCGCCTCTCATAATACCTCCAACCTCCGCAGATCAACCACCCTCATCCATACCACTAATGCACACAACTCTGCCTCCACTCAGCAATCCTCCACCATCTGCAAACCTTCGACAACCACCTCCCTCACCACCACTGCCGCCTCCCCCACCATCCACATTACCCCTCTTCCCACCATCGCTTCTATCCCACATCGCAATCCCAACTGTGGTTGAAGGAGGAGCAGGCTCCGACGAACCTCAAAAAAGACCATTGCTCCCTCTGCCAGCCCTTGTGTTTGTCGCACCAACTCGACTGCTAGGTGCTCTAGATGTCCATTGGTTAACCCACTGCTCACCCTTTCAAGCCCTATAGCC
Organism: Macadamia integrifolia; assembly: GCF_013358625.1. NCBI lineage: Eukaryota > Viridiplantae > Streptophyta > Magnoliopsida > Proteales > Proteaceae > Macadamia > Macadamia integrifolia. The sequence continues at coordinate 3,572,214 of NC_056570.1, read as the reverse complement.
CTGACGATGCTGCCCCCTGCCATTCCTTGTTGCCTATAGCCACTGCTTCCACCTCCATTTACCTTGGCCATACCCCCTTTTTATCCTCTTCCCCTCCTTTCGGCGATGTCATTGATCCCTTGCCTCATATGGCAAATGTTGACACTGCCTTCCACCCCTCTTATCCATCGTGTCACCCTAACCTCCTCCCCCCCTTTTGCCTCCCCCTTCTTCTCCTTTTGCTATTTTATTCCTCTCCCCTACCACTTCCTCTTTTCCTCAGCCCATCTCCCTCGTCCTTCTCCCTCTCCATCCCACTACTCGAACTAGCCCACTGCTCCCATTTCTTTTAGGCCTAACTCTTCAATCCATGTCGTCTAGGCTCACTACCCCCTTTTCTTCTTCTCGGCCCTTCACGTTGTTACATTCCCTAACCCTTCTCCGTTGGCCCATCTTGGCCTAATTGCTAACCACCATCCATCTAGCTCCTCTGGTCCAATTCTTGACCTGACCCATTCCTTGTAGGGTCCTCTTCGCTGCCCGATGGCTCCTTGATGGCCCACCACACAGCCACCCTTCCACCTCCTGCCTCACCTCCTCGGCCCCTAGAGCATTCCTCTCACCCGACTACAACCCCTTTGTTACTTCTCCGTCCTCCTTACAACGAGGCTACCTTCCCTGCTCTGCTCTCCCAACAGAGGCAAGTTTCGGCCATGTCTTCACTGGAAACCATCCCTCGCTCTTCATCTGCCTCGCCTCCCTTCAACGAGGCTCCCCCGCTTGCCTTGCTCTTCCAGCATGGGCAGGCCCATGCCACGTCTACCCCAGCAACTCCATCATACTGTTCCACCTTCGTCGTGCCTCCCCTTAACGAGGCTCACACCCTGCCCTGCTTTGCTCTCTAAGCAGGGGTAGGGCCAGGCCGCGTCTCCCTCAAATGGTGCTTCTGTTGTGTCTTACTCTCCTTAATCTCCGCTGGAAAGACCAAATGGTCACCTGCTTCCCGCACTGTTGGCTCCAATCACCTGATCCAATTTACATCGACTCCTCCTTATCTCGCCCCCTTGGGCACGCGATAAGCAGGGCAAGACCATGCCACGCCTGCTCCAACTCTCATTACTGGAACCCCTGCCATCGCTTGCTACTGCCCATCTCCACCAACTCCACCATCTCTCTCGGCTTCCTTCCCCCTCCAGCACGTATTGACAGCCTATCCCTTTTGTTTCCTAACCCTCCTCTTCCCTCCCCCTCCCTCCTTTGGCACATCTATCTCCCCCACCATCATTGGCTACCAATGGTGACATTGCAACTAGCCTACTACCCGGCCCCCTGCCCCCTTAGCCCCATTGAGGCCTCCTTACTTCCCCCCCTTATAAATTGTTGGACCATCTAGAACATCTGGGTCCTCGATTCCCTGGCCAAACAAGTTGAGATCCATTCCAACATTAAGTCCTCTAGTTCCATCCTTTGCTGTCTCCTCGAGACCCGTGTTCCTGAAGCCAATGCTACTCACATTGCTTCCTCCATCGCCCCTTCCTGGTCCTTCCTTTCGAACTAATCTAACTCTAATGGGAGAATTTGGGTTCTTTAGAACCTTTCAAAAATCCAAACTTTTATCCTCTCTTCTTCCTCTTAATTCATCCACCTTTCTATTTCTGATCCTTCCAACGGAATCCCTCTCTTCTTCACCACTATCGACGGGCTCAATAGAGCACCCCAATGGCTCCCCCCCTCTGGGATGATCTCTGCCTCCTTTGTAACCAATTTGGCTGTCATCCTTACGACTGGGGAGGTGACTTTCATGGTCCAACACTCCCACGAGAAATGTGGAGGCATAGGTAGTGAGTGACCCCTCTTCAATTGATGCCTGAAATTCTTGCATTGAGGACTATAGCCTTGATGACCTCCACTGGTCTGGTATCAAGCTCTCCTGGCACAAGCAGTGTTTTGGCCCTAGCTATATTGCTTGCATGCTTGACCATGTTCTTGTCAATGAGACATGGGTCTCTTCCTTTCCCTCCTCTCATGCCACCTTTGACCTCCCTAGCATCTCTGACCACAACCCCATCACCCTCCTCATTCACCCTCTCGTCTCCTTTGGCCCCAAGCCATTCAAATTCTTCAACATATGGTCTCTTCACTCGGGCTTCCTCCTCATCATCTTATCCGCTTGGAGAAAAAACCAGTCTTCTCGTCCTCTCCCATCTCCTTCGCCATCAAGATTAAAAACGTGAAGCTGACCTCAAAATCTGGAACCATTCCACCTTTGGAATCATTGATGCTAGAGTTTCCGTATGT
>NC_056570.1:3552280-3569837 GCF_013358625.1 Macadamia integrifolia | reverse complement strand
GCAATTAGGAATGTGAAAATTCAAATGCCACCATACTTTACTACCAAGTGATAGCAAATGGATTACATAAATACAATTCTCCTACCGAGGGAAAGAAAGATGAGCTACAATGTGAGGAGACAATTCTTACGGTAAATGAAAATCCACTAATTCTTCCAGAGTTGAACATATCTCAACGGTTCCAAACCAAAATACATGGAGATCACCATCCCAATGTTGAGGTGCTTGTTTGAGTAAGTCATGGTGCAATTCCATATATCTGATCTGGTCGAGTACAGACAAATTCATTGATTTCAGCAGGTTTGGCATAGAGATGCCAATGTTCAACGTCCACTTACTCAGTGTCACATTTAGAGAGTCCATGACCTTTCCTGAAACCAACGCAAGCAAAGAAGATATGTGATGATATCCTTCAACTATTGACATAAGCAAACCTTTACCACTGTACATCAAAGTCTTGACTAATCAAGGGTGGGGAATGAACCGGCCTTGATTACTAGTGCCGGGTGGTGACCTTTTGGGGAGAGATGAAACTCTGGATAAGTATCAGGAGAACCATAGGGAATGGCAGATTCCTAATGGCCATATATGCCAAATGGCGATTCTTGGGGAAAATGAAATTTTAGATGAGATGTGACGGACCATAGGGGAAGGATAGATTCCTAATGGTCATATATGCCAAATGGCGATTCTTGTGGGACACAAGCTATGATGATCTTTTAGGTATCTTGATTATTAATCTGAGAACCAATTTTTTACCTTGAGATGACTAAGACCGCACTTGCACATGTTGAGTTGCCTACATATCCCTTGGGGGGAATCAAGTCTAGCGTAGTTCGGACTATTCACCCGATTAAACATAATATCTCTTGAGTTGATCCATGTTGACCAATCCTAGTATTTCTTCACCATTGTGGTCTATGAGCTTCACTGGTTTGCCTAATAGAATATCTTTGACAATAAACGGGCCACTCCAATTATGCCAGAATTTTCCTCTAGGGTCATGAATTGGGGCTCTTTGTTCACGAAGAACAAGCTCACCCAATTTTATGTGTCGGGGCTTCACATTCTTGTTGAAAGCCCTTGCAATTCTTAGCTGATACTTTCTTAGTCCATGGTCTTCATACATCTCTCATTAAGAAAGTTGAGCTCATCATGCCTAGCCTTCACCCATTCTCCTTCTGGTAGCTGACTATCCAAAAGTATCCTTAGGGATGGTACTAGGATTTCTATTGGCAACACTGCTTTGACTCTGTATAACAAGGAGAATGGAGTTGCCCCAGTTGAGGATCGCACAAAATTTGAATATGCCCATAATGCAAGTGGTAACTTGTTTGCTCAATCCTTGTGTGTTTCGGCTATCTTCTGGAGAAAGACCTTAACGTTCTTGCTGGCTGCTTCTACTACGCCATTGGTCTGTGCCCTGTAGGTGGCAGAGTGATGCCTCCTACAGTTGAATTTTGTGTAAATCTTATCAGTCTTGCCCTAGAAATGGGATCCTTGATTTGATATCAACTCTTGCAGTACTCCATACCGGCTAATGATGTTTTCTTGAATGAACTTTGCTATCTTGGCTGAAGTGAGCACTGCATATAATTGGGCTTCTACCCACTTGGTGAAATAATCAATGGCCACCAAGATGAACTCATGCCCGTTGGATGCTTTGGGGTTGATCTTCCCTATGATGTCGATACCCTAAGTGGAGAATGACCAAGAGGAACTGAGTGAGTGCAGTTTCATTGGCGGGATATTTACGATGCTGGCAAATTTTTGACACTTGTGGCATTTTTTGATATAGCTGACACATTCTGCTTCCATTGTATTCCAATAGTATCCCAATCTAAGGATCTTCTTGACTAGTATTTTGGCATTCATATGGGGTCTGCAAAGGCCTTGATGAATTTCTTCCACAACTATTTGAGCTTGCTCTTCATCTACATACAATAATTGTATCTCATCATAGGATCTTTTGTATAACAAATCTCCTTGGAGGATAAACTGGGTAGCATATCTCCTCAGGAACTTATTTTCCCTGTCGGTGGCTTCAACTGGATACTTCCTTTCCTTGATGAAGTACACAATGTGAGCAAACCAAGATCAGCCATCCATGGTGAGAGAATTCACCATATTCTGGTAGATGGGTGTTGGAATTTAAAATGTAACTGCAAGCGTATGGATCAGTGTAGCTACTGGTCGAGCACAGGGAGAGGAGTCACTTTATTTTTTTATTTCTTTTAATAATGCGAAAGTGAACCGATTAATGGTTGTGATCTAATTCTAATTACCATCCTAAACATATGTATCTAAAATAACTTCCTAACCATTCGTCATCTAAGAATTTAAAGACGTAAGCCATCCAATTAAAATTAAATAAATAAATAACTGAAAATAAATAACCCACGTAATTTTAAAAAAATAATCAATAAAGTAAAAAAATGCTGAAATAAAAATAAAGTAAAAGAAAGGGGAGAAAGCTAGAGAGAGACTCACAAGTAGGTTTCTCTACTTAGCCCGAGGGATGCATCATAATATGAGCTTCCCTACTTGACCAGAGAGTCACTCTTACAAGGGTTACTCTACTTGGCTTTAGGGAAAGGGAGACAATTAAAATAAAAGTAATAAATTGATGGTTCTATGGCTAGGAGGGGCAAAGCCAACACATACACTAGCCATGAACCTTGAGGGAAAGGGATAGCAATAATGTAACGACTGAAATTCAAATCCTAAATTAAGAAAGAAAGGGTAGTCAGAAGAGGGAATGAGAGGGGGGGAGAGAAGACTACTGAAGGAGCCTACGTTCTTGAATCAATGCTTGAACTTGAAAGCTTAGGTGATTTGAGATACTACCAGTACTAAAAATCAGATATGGAATAAACCAAATATGAAATTTCTTGTACTAGAGAAAACAAATCTTAAAAAAAAAAAAAAACTGAACTTGACAAAAAAAATATGCTCCACGGCTCGTGATCTTGTCACCTAGATCTAAGCCTAGAACTATAACTTTATAAATTACAACTCAATTGCATAAATCATAAACATAAAAGGCTGAATAAGAATAAAAGAGTGCTTGCATTAATTGACATAAAAAACTATTACAAAAGTGATTAAAGCAAAAATAGAGAAGAACTAAAACTAAAGAGTGAGAGAGGGAGAGAGTGAAGAAAACTAAGCATAAACTACAAAATAAACTAAGGGGAATAATAAAATAGGAGGGGGGAGGAAGGGGCTTTTATAGGGTTTTTTTCTTGTCTCCTTCCTTCTACAAGTCTTCTTTAAGAAAAGAAAGAAAATTAAATTAAATTAAATCTTAGTAAAAATCCTCATTCTCTGAGATATTGTGTGAGGAAAGAGAGAATCTGTTTCCATAATTAACAAATTCTATTCTTTCCTTACAATATTCACCAATATCTTGCAATCTTGATTAAATCAGAAGGGAATCTCTGCATAGCATCTTCAAGATCTTGTGAGGTGACAAGGAGAGAAAATAATCTTCAGGATTTTGTAGGAGAGAGGATGTGGTACCAATGAGTGGGTCCCACCTTTGGACTAGTTCTTGATTCACTTTAAGCACTTTCTCTTGTAGACTTGGAAACTAAAAAAAAAAACAAGAAAAATAAAATTAGTACTGTCTAAAGTGGGGCAAAATATATACTTATATCCCTAAGATTTCACACATTATTGTGCTCATCAGATTCTCCCATACTTGACTTTTGTTCGTCCACGAGCAAGATAAATAAATAAATAAATGAAAGAAAAATCCTAATTCACTTTTGTAGAAATCACGGTTGCATTTAGCACGTGCAATAAGCCTTTAAACCCCTAAGTTACCCTAGTGGACGAGTTGTGTCTCGTGGGTGTTTGCAGTGAATATACACCCAAAATTCAAAATAAATAAATCCCAACCTTGGCTAAAGGTAAGGCTCATACCGATCCAGAGCAAAGATAATTTTTCTTACAAGGGACCCCCACACTTGAACTTTTATTACCCTTGATCAATTCCAGGCACTAGCATATTTCTTAATTTGGAACTCACCTCATCTCTTCCAAAACATCCTTATCTTAAGGCAAAACCACTTGTGAAGAAATAGGGAACAAATAACTAAGGCGTTGAAGTGTTTTTTACCAAAATATATTACTAAGCATTAATGACATTTGCAAATTTTTTTCCCTTTTTTTTTTCGCTTAAACTCTATTCTACTCCACTACTTTTGGCCTGAATGACATGGTGGAGCAAACACCAGACACCCAAGTTACTATGTAGCTTCGCTTTTTGCATATGCCCACAAAGACAATGATGCTAGAGTTCCTTCAGAAGTTTCCTCCCAAGGAATTTCGATCAAGACACCATGCTTCCTACGGCGTAATGCCCTATCTAGTTCTAAGGGAATCAACTCTTATTCTTCTTTATACCACATTTCACATTTCATTTAAAATTGTGCATTTGTCAACTCAATTGCATAAATCATAAACATAAAAGGCTGAATAAGAATAAAATAGTGCTTGCATTAATTGACATAAAAAACTATTACAAAAGTGATTAAAACAAAAATAGAGAAGAACTAAAACTAGAGAGTGAGAGAGGGAGAAAGAGAAGAAAACTAAGCATAAACTAGAAAATAAACTAAGGGGAATAATATAGGAGGGGGGAGGACGGGGCTTTTATAGGGTTTTTTTTTTTTGCCTCCTTCATTCTACAAGTCTTCTTTAAGAAAATAAAAAAAATTAAATTAAATTAAATCTTAGTCAAAATCCTCATTCTCTGAGATATTGTGTGAGGAAAGAGAGAATCTGTTTCCATAATTAACAAATTCTATTTTTTCTTTACAATATTCACCAATATCTTGCAATCTTGATTAAATCAGAAAGAAATCTCTGCATAGCATCTTCAACATCTTGTGAGGTGGCAAGGAGAGAAAATAATCTTCAGGATTTTGTAGGAGAGAGGATGTGGTACCAATGAGTGGGTCACACCTTTGGACTGATTCTTGATTCACTTTAAGCACTTTCTCTTGTAGACTTGGAAACTAAAAATAAAATAAAATAAAATAAAAGTAGTACTATCCAAAGTGGGGCAAAATGTACACTTATATCCCTAAGATTTCACACATTATTGTGCTCATCAAAACACATCATGGGTATTTATGTAAATGCAAACCTAATAATGGGTAATCATGTAATTTTCCCTTTAAACTTTGAACTAAAGAATATTTAGTGGGCCATGTCCGACGTCTCATATCCCAGCCACACAGATGGAATATATATCAATCCCAAAATATGTTCCACTACATATGCTTAAAATAGAAATTTATGTGATCACAATAAATAAATAAATATATATATATATATATATTTTTTTTTTAACTTCGAATATTATCTGATATCCAGGGGAGTCCCTAAAGTATTATTAATAAAATGGAAAATAATATATGGGGGGACATAACCCGCCTTACCCCAACCCAAATAACAGAGGCACTTGAACTCTCGAATCACAACGAACCAACCTAACGGAAAAGTTATATTAATCAGCCACCCAACTTTATCTTCCCTAACGACTCGATTAAGGTCTCTAGGAAGAGTTTGGTCACTAAGAAAAATAGAATCTGTAGCTGAAGCACATGCCAAATTCGCTAACCAATCTGTCGCTCTATTACTTTTCACTGAAAGAGAAAGTCATTAAAGTTCGAAGAGAGTCATATAGAATCATAGCTTCCTCAAACCAATACCAGTAACTCCATAACTCACATAACTTTTTAGACACTAAACTCATAATACCATGCCATTGTATAAACTACTTACATTTTTTACCATATTAAGTACTGATAGATTTTTCTACCAAAAAATAATAATAATATTAATAATGATATATTTTCATTTAATTTTTATTTTACATTTTATAGGAAAAGGATTTTTATTGAAATTGAAGCGAAATTTAATAACCAACTGCAAGTAAGAATATTAGGTGTCTCACAGCATGGCGAGGTTTACTTGTTTAAGGATCGAAATCAACCATAATCTCCCAAAACCTTAGAAAATAGAAAGTCTATGCAAAGATTATCATAGGTCTTCGAAATCAACCATCATGCCCCTACACTTCTCTTCTCAAATTTGCACAAATCCTCCCTCAACCGATTCTTCTTTGTTGCTCAATCTCTTAATCAAACTTCTAATTTAAGGTGAAATTTCTCATTTGTCCTTGATTGCTTCGGTGAAAATTCTTTCATTCTTGTCCTTGATCACATGTGAATTGATTTACGGGTAGACTACTGTCTAGATTGCATTAAATCCTCTCATTTAGCATCTTTTATGTGCATGACACTGTAACCTACAAATGTGAGAAATTCACATTGTGTATGCTTGCAATTGGAAGGTGGAAGAGGGGGCAGATATGGATGTCGAGATCAATCGTGTCCTTAAGATTGCAAAGAATTCATTTGACTTTCGTCTAATTGTCTGATGTAGGGGAATGCAATAATTGGCATACCTTGTTAACAGAAAATGCTATATCAAGACAGGTCACGGTGAGGTATTGAAGGGCCCCCATTGTACTGCAACAGAGAGTATGATCATGAAACGAGGAGCCCCCAGTACAGGATAGGGAAATGGTAGAGGTTGGGGTTGGTAGGGGCTTGGCATCGTCCATGTTGACTTTGGACAGAAGATCAATAATATACTTGGATTGTCAAAGATAAAGCCCATGCAAAGTACGAGTTACCTCAATACCAAGGAAGAAGTGGAGATCACCGAGGTCCTTGATCTCAAATTCGTTGTCAAGAGTATTGATAAGGTGTTGAATGGCAGTTGGACAGTACCAGTGACAGTAATGTCATCATTGTAGACTAGGATGAATAATTGTTGAGGGGAGGACAGTCGCACATATAAAGCAATATCAGAAGGAGAAGCCTTGAACCCAAGAGACGTGAGAAATGGACCAAGCTGATTGGCCCATGCACGAGGGGCCTGTTTCAAACCATAGAGAGCCCTTTTAAGATGACAAACATGTTGGGGAAAGGCCGGATCAATTAATCCTTGTGGGTGGATCATAAAGACTTCTTCACCCAAGGTGCCATGAAGGAAGGTGTTTTGATAGTCAAGCTTACGCAAGGACCAGCCTTTAGATATGGCAAATGAAAGAACGGTCCAAAGAGTGGATGGTTTGACGACTGCACTGAAAGTGTCAAAGTAGTCGATACCTTCATGTCGATGGAAGCCCTGGGCAACAAGGTAAGCTATATAGTGAGAAACAAAGCCATTGAAGTCGCGTTTGATGCGAAAAAAACCCAGTTGTTGCCATCAAGATTCATGGAGGGCCGAGGAGGAATGAGATTCCAAGTTGCATTACCCATGAGGTCATCAAACTCTTCACTCATGGCTGCACACCACTTGGCATCCTTGCTGGTGATGTTATATGATGTTGGTTCAATAGAGGATGCAATGACAGCCGAAGTGAGGGCCTGCGGTAATGGATGTTTGGTTGATAGAAGGTTTGATTTGGTGGTAGGGCAGGTCAAACCAGCTTTGAGATGGGTTATCATGGGATGTGTGCTAAGAGGGAGAGTGGAGGTTAATGAGTCTGTTACAGAAGTAGGGGGATGGACCTCATCAGGTGATGGTGGTTAGGAGTCCATGGAGGAGGGGGATGGAGCAACCATAATAGGTGCAGGTGGGGATGAAGCAACGGGTGTGCATGGGAGAATGATGGGACCGTTGTGGATTATCGTGTGCATCGGAGTTGTGGGTAGTGTAAGGGGTGTTGAAGTGGTGGTGGGGGGGGGGGGGGGGGAGGGGAAATGGTTTCATCAAATTGAACATGGCGAGAAATGTATGTACGACCAATAAGGGGGTTAAAGCATTTATAGCCCTAATGAAGACTACCGTAGCCAAGAAAGATGCACCGAGCGGAGCAGAACTGCAGCTTATGCTGATTGTATGGGCGTAACTATAGGTAACATACACATTGCACACCCATAAGTGCAAAACATCAGATGGTCCAAAGCTTTGCCAAATGGAACATCAGATGGTCCAAAGCTTTGCCAAATGGAACCTCAAACGAGGAGTGAAACTGTAGGAGTGGAGTCGGCAGCCTGTTGATCAAGTAAGCAGCAGTTTCAAAAGCTGAAACCCAAAAAGCCATGGAATTGGGCGAGCCCCATTTCAAGGACATGCCGATGTTTGCGTTCAGCTCTTCCATTCCACTCAGATGTATAAGGGCAGGAGTAGCGGTGAGTGATGCTATTAGTCTTGAAGTAGGAATCAAAAACTTGGTATTCGCGTGCGATGTTACACTTGAAGTAATTTACAACATGTTTATGAGAAATAATAAAAGTAGCTAAAGCATATGAACGTTTTACTAGGGGAAAAATACAAGCAACTATAATCATCAATAAAAGACAAATAATAAAGATAGCCCTAGGCAATGGTGATGATGATGGCCCCATATATTAGAGTGGATCAACTAAAATGGACCAGCTGCAATAGTGTTATTCAATGTGAAGGTGAGCTTGTGCGACTTTCCCAGTTGACAAGAAACAGATAGAGATGGTGCAACTGCAGGTTTGAAGCCGAGAGTGAGAGATAACAATGTCGAGGTTGCGAGTAGTAGGATAGCCAAGGCAATCATGCCAAATAGACTTGGAGACACATTCCCCTATGTAGAGACTAGGCGAAGGCGAGGGAAATGGACCAGGTTCACGTACGGAGTGATCTTTGGGACATGCATTACATCCTTTAAATGACAAGAATGAGAAGGGGAAGAAAGAGAAGAGTGTCAAATGTTGTGTATAGCCAAACCTGCCCCATTACCTACACGGATTTGATTGGTACCAATGTAGGGGGTATTCAAAGTGAGATTGTCTAAGTCAGCAATGAGATGAAGAGTGGCCCTGGAGTCCGGGTAACATGTCTGGTCGATCGAAGGAGATGGAGTGTCAAGAAGAGCCTAGTGATTAGAGGAAGCAGGAGCTTGATAACTTGGATTGAAGCGGTTATAACAAGACATCACACTATGGTTGTTACAACTTACAACCGCAAATTTAGCAAGGTGGGCATGGAGTCAAAGTGGAGAACAGATGTGAAGGATAGGAGAAGTGTGGCTGGACAGAGGACTAGTTACGGCCATGACCACGGCCACTGCAACGACCATCATTGCGGAACAATGATGAGAAGTGCCAAGAGGATAGTCTTGAGAGGAGATATTGTTGGTGTACGATGTCTTGTATTTCGTCACAGTTTAATCTAAGGAGTACAGGTGCAAGCGCTTGATAGGCAGAAAGTCGGTCCCACTAGCCCGTTAGAGGGCTGTGGGGTTTGCAAAGGGGCAGGAGGCCCCCTGCATAGAGGGGTGTATGGGGGTTTGTACTTTCCGGATTAGGGTTTTTTGCTATAAATTTATAGTAAGGGTTTCTTTCTCTGTAATGCAAGCAATACTGAGAGGTATGAGGACGAGCGATGTAACACCCTATTCTGATAGTGAAGCAAGATCTCATTTCACCGAGGACGTAGGCAATCTTGCCGAACCTCGTAAACCTGTGTGCATTGTTTGTTCTTGTTTTTCCATTATCTTCTGCATCATTTTATGGTTGTGTTTCTACAAATATGTGCTTCAGGGGAAGGCAAATCCAAAGGAGCAAACCGTTGTTCTTTGAGAATTTCTTGACTGAGAAGAAGGCCAGAGAAGTCATCAAAGGAAAGAAGATCGGATCGAGTCGAGTCGTGACTTACATGGCAAAGGACTCATAGTCATCACTAAGGCCACGAAGAATGTTTAAGATGATGTCGGACTCGAAAATGGGGGTTGAGCCGCGGCAGCAAGATTATCCACAATGCCTTTGACAAATTGGAGATAATCAGCCATGGGAGAGTGTTGAGCTGAGACAGTTGGTATTTTAATTGCATGGTTCTAGCTTGGGATTGAGAGGCGTAAAAAGGCGAACCAAAGCAGTCCAAGCTTCATAAGAAGATGAGAGACCCACAATGTGTGCTAGAGCATGGTTAGATAAGGATGATATAATCCAGCTGAATATGAGTTGATCTTGGCGACGCCATAAGGCATAAGCAGGGTTTAGTGGGGGAGAGGTAAGAGAGGCAGCAGCGGTGGAAGGGAGATTTCGGGGTTGGAATACGAAGTTTCCATCGACGTAGCTGAGAAGATCATGAGCATTCAGAAGTGGAATGAATTGAGATTTCCATAAAATATAGTTGGTGCGATCAAGTTTGATCGGTAAGGAAGAGGAAAAGGACTCCATCAGCGGAACAATCAGGGTCCAAGGCTTGAGGAGAAGATATTTATTACTGATCTTCCAAGGCCCCCGCACTAGAACTTGTTGTTGGTCTTCTGGGGAGGAGAATCAAAAGATGAATGAATCATCTTCAAGGATGTGCATGGAGAAGCTCTTGAGAGAGCTCCATCTCCTATGTCTTTGACAACAAGAAATGGAGGCTTACCGGCCATTGTTGCTGAACTCCAAAAGGAAATGGCTTCTTCAACAGATTGAGAAGGACAAAAGGCGCATGGCATCCCTTCAGTTGTTATTGGCTCCACAGAATGAAGTGGGTAGCCGGCTCCTAACTCAGAAGATGGAAGAGAGCAGGTTTTTCCACTGAGCTTTTTTTTTTTTTTGGGGGGGGGGGGGTGGGGGTGGGGGGAGGTACATCAGGTAAAGGAGAAGAAGGAGGTGTAGGGGGTGAGGGAGCTGGAGATTTTGATAGAGAATCCTCTAGGGAAGAAGCAGGGCGAGGTTGAACATAGGGAGAGGACTAATTGAGGGTTGGGGCCTTTGGAGCAGAGCTACAAGGAGGAAGAGGAGGGAAATCCAAAAGATATAGAAGTGTTTGTCATCACAAAACCTCACAAAAATGATCTCTCATCCACCACTGAGCCTATTGAATGCATTACGGAATTGGGTTGGATATGTCCAGGGTTCAAGAGAACAAAAAGGTAAAATGATCTTTTGGTCTAAGATGTCATGGTGCACAAGGCTCCCACATGTGCGAGGCCTAGGATGTTTTGGTTTAAGGGTAATAATTTTCCCTTTCATTCATCCAAAAAACAATTTTCCTTTTTACTTCTACTTTCTCCCTTCTGCTGGGGAAGGGAATTTTCTAAAACAATACAGACCGAAAAGAAACCTAATTTCTAGACTCGGTATCCATTTCTCAATTCAATTAACAAGTCCACCTGCTCTACAAGTGAAAAAATGAAAATGAAAAAATGAAAAAATTGGAGGTGGACAGACTAACTGGACAAAGAAATGAAAATCTCAAGACATCCTTCAGAACATCAATTTAATCACAGTGGTACACATGCTGCGCACCTTATCACTTCTTCTCTTCCTCTATTTTGAGCACCTCATCTTCTTTCACGTTGAGTCTCTTCTCCAATTCTTCTATCTTACCATTTGTGTCCATAAGCAAGTTCTTTACAATCCAAAGTGCTTCTGAGACTTCAACAATACGGCTCTGGAAGGAACTGTCATTTTCCTGGAACTCCTGAAACACTACTTCAAGTCCGGAGAATGAATTTCTTGTCTTCTCCAGTGAACTCCTGATCTCAATGAGATCTATCTGAGCAGTGTCAATCTCATAAGACAATTTGGAATTTTGTTCCTTGAGTTCTTTACATTCTTGTTGGAACTTCTCTTCTTCTTTTCTGTAGACTTCTTTCTTCTCAGCAAGTAATTGTTCTGTGACATGAAGCTTATTGTTTGAGATCTGCAGGTTAAATTCAGTAGTGTTTATATCATCCTGTAACTTTGCAATTGCTTCACTTCTAGTTATTATTTCTTGCTTCATCTTCTTAGCCATATCAATACATGAATCAATCATCGCATCTTTCAGGCCAAGTTTTGTCAGGTAGATTTCGTAAGAAAGATCCTGAAGTTGTTTGTGATCTTCAGCTGACTGTTTCAGCGCTTCCTGCAGACTGGCAATCTTGCTAGCTAGCTCAATGTTCTTTTTCATCGACGGAGTCTTTCTTCCATCATCTTCTTGTTTTTCTCCTGCAATCTGCAATTTCAATTTGCTTTGGTTAACCTCTACCTCTTTTGATATTCTTTCCAATTCTAAAATTTTGTCTCGTAGTTCAGTTTGAACCAACTCCAGCTTCAACTTTTGCTCTTCAAGCTGCCCTTCCAGATCCTTTTTCTGGGTTTGTAAAGAGGCCAGCTCTAATTGTAAACCCTGTATTATTCTCTGTCCCTTCCCATCCTGCAATGTTGAATTCTCATCTTTCAACTTATCATCTCTGGCTTGCAGGTCCTCACAGAATTTCTTCCCCTTATCATTTGCAGCCTCAATTTGTTGTTTAATGCTTCCACTAGCTTTCTCCTTAGAAGAAGAATCCAAATCGGAATATTGGCTGGAACTTTTTCCTGCTTGGTAATGAAATTTCTCCTTCAACTCTGCAGTATGATCATCATGATGTTCGTCGAGTGATTTCTGCTGTTTGTAGTACTCCATGACAAGGTCAACAAGTTGTGACTCTATGTTCAAATTGCCCTCTTCTCCTTCATCTTTGATAAGCTTCAAGATCCCTTTCACTTTTTTCTCAATTTCTGCATTAAACAGGATGCACTTAATCCATTACTTGATCATCAATCAAGTAACATGATATGAGATGAACAGATTGAATAGCATGACATTAACAAATTGCAGGCAAATAATCAAACTGGAAATTAAAGGTAAAAAAAATGGATAAACTGCTTAACTTAATCACATGAGCAAGTAAGCTAGCTATACAATTAACATAGCAGCTATCCAAGAGAACAAACTTCAGAGATTCAATCCTAACTCCTAAGAAACTGCTAAGGTTGAAAACATAAGAGCCATTGCCACTACCATTACATTTAGAAAAGAAATAACGGCAAATAAAGGATAAAAAAATGAACCAGAAACACTAAGCAAATCATGTTGTGTAAGGGTGTAAAGAAAATGGGTAATGAGGATGGTTTATTTGCAAATTAAGAATTGTATTTCTTCTCATCTAGTTTCACAGGTTTGATCAGTTTTCTTAATTTTTTCAAAACTAGCTTAATTAATGAGTTAAGCTACACTTCGTTGCCACCTGGAATTAAATGCTTTCATTTACGTTTGCCACAACATTCCATGTCCTACAGTCTTCAACAAAAATGGACCCATTTCCGTGCATCACTGGAATATAAAGACACAAGGAGAGAGAACACTACCTGGTCGCATGGCACCTACTCCAAGGAGGGGGCCAATGGGAGTACATCCAAGCATCCAACAGGGGTGGGCAGGATGGTCATTTCACCGGCCTGTTTTTGAGTGCAGGAGCGCACGACCGGGTAGCAATCTTTTCTCCAAAGAAGAAATATATATGTTTTCTATGTTCCTCACTTGTTACCACTGAATTTAACATAGTACATCCACCCCCAAAAAAATTTAACATAGTACAATATTTGATATTTTGATTAGACAAAAAGATTACCTCCATTGCATTAAGTACCAATAATCTAGGTACCTCCCTAAGGAGTGTACTTCTGCCATTCACTCAGATAGTATCACTGAACTACTGAAAATGTCTCTACCAAAAAAAAACTACTGAAATGTCTGTTTCAGGGTAGCTTGCAACATGTCCATTGTAAGAGCATGGTGCTCATCCAGTAGGGGTCCTGGAGGTCTGGGCATTGAATCCAGCCACTGGTGGGTGTGTGCCCCCCCCCCCCCTTTTCTTCCCCTCCCCTCACCCCTTGGAGCACCTTGGCCATTGGCCCTCAATGTCCAGTAGGGAGCACTGTAGGATAGATTAGCCAAGAAGGAAAAAAAAAGTGGTCATCCACAGCTGGTGTTCAAGTCCTAGGGTGGTTCCCACTTGAACACAGGCATCGTTCAACTGCACAGCTGGAATCCCAACCGTAAATTACCAGGTTATCTGTAGAACACAGTGTTAGCATTGTTCTTTTCTGTTCTTGCAGGCTCATACCAGTGAGGAAATGTTGAAATGGTAATAACAAGATAGAATAGCAGCAGAATGAGCATCATAAGTTGGAAAACAATTAATGGTCACAAAAACCATAGGATTTACTGAAACTAGACCTAAGGAATGTCCGGAAACAACAAAACTATAACATTAACATATATAGAGTAAGAAAATTAACCCACAACTGGAAACAGAAAATAATATGAGAAATAGAATAATTTTTTTGCATGTTGAGAAAATATTATAAAATATCTTTATCTGATTTCCTAATTCCATTCTGTCTTGTCTTCATTGGAGGAAAAACTATGAATTTCTTCAATGACATTTGAAAGATTAAGAACATTTCCTAGAATTACCTTTTTTTGTCTCTTCAAGCTGTTCAGTTTTTTCAGAAGCAACATGAGACCCCAAAAGGGATTTAATTTCATCCCTCCAGTGATGTTCCGTCATCCTTGGACAATGATCTGGAAAAAAGTAATCAAACAGTCGTTATAACTTGAACATGCTAAACATGACTCTGTACAAGAACTAGATTATTGCTCAAGATTTTAGAAGTCTACCTGTATATGATTAATCAAATTTTCGTGGATGAATAATTGAAAGATTGGAAGTACAGACAAATCAGAA
Source organism: Macadamia integrifolia (assembly GCF_013358625.1). NCBI lineage: Eukaryota > Viridiplantae > Streptophyta > Magnoliopsida > Proteales > Proteaceae > Macadamia > Macadamia integrifolia. The sequence continues at coordinate 3,555,277 of NC_056570.1, read as the reverse complement.
AATTGAAACTGAAACTTTAATTGAAAGATTTTGAACCTACTAAGGAAACTATCAGTAATATATTCCAAAATGAGAGGAGGAACTTGAGCTAAAATCCTAAACTAAGAGCCTCAAATGTGAGAATCTAAATCATCAAAAAGGATAAAAGGTGGGATGAAGAGTGAAGACTTACATGCGCCTTGATCTTTTTGCTGTTCTGCGATGTCGCTTCAAGACAGATCTAACCTTGAATGCGAATTTCAGCTCTGGCCAAGAACACAAAAAACGAAAACCAAATTAAATACTAAAATGAGAAGCAGAGGGGGACCTGAGCTTCAAGAAAGTTTAAAAGGAACAGAGTCGATGGATCCAAGAAACAGCTAACAACTGCGAATTTTTAGTCTGCAAAACTAAATCATCTCACAACATAGGAATTGAGTCAAGAATCAATGAAATGCCTCTGACGGGATTAAACATTCAGATAAATTTTCTTGCAAGAACTTGATGAACCAAGAATCTGCGGGGTAAAAAAACAAGTGCATTACAGCAACTTCCACACAAGAATTTCGACAGAAAAAAAAAAAAAAAAAGAAAAAAGAATCAATCCAGAAAACAGACTCCACTTTTATCTGCGAGTTCGAGTTCGAGTTCAGAATCTTGGATATCATCACCGAAAATTCGAAGACAAAGGGGGGGGGGGGGGGGAGTGAAGAAATTGATTTGGGAAGAATTTCGTCAAGAATATTAAAGAAAAATCAATCCAGAAACCAGACTCTACTAGTACCTGCGAGTTCGAGCTCAGAATATTGGATATGTCACCGAAAATCAATCCAAGCTTCTTGAAAATTCGAAGACGAGTGGTAAAAAAAACCGAAGAAATGAATATCGGAACAATTTCGCAAATCTATTCCAAGAAAAAGTAAAAGAAGAATCAATCCAGAAACCAGACTCCATTAGTACCTGCGAGTTCGAGCTCAGAATCTTGGATATGTCACCGAAAATCGATCCAAGCTTCTTGAAAACTCGAAGACGAGTGGGAAAGAAATGAAGAAATGGATATCGAAAGAATTTTGCCTAGAAAAATTAAAGAAGAATCGATCCAGAAACCAGAATTCATAAGCACCTGCGAGTAAGAGCTCAAAATCTTGGATATCGTCGCCGAAAATCGATTCGAGCTTCTTGAAAATTCGAAGACGAGTTGGCAAAAAATATGAATTGAGAGGTTACTGGTAGTGTGCTTTTAAGGCAGAGCCGAACAGTGAAGGTTGAAGACCGGAGAGTGGGCGTGGCCACGTAGTTTGACGTATCGGTATCAGTATCGGTATCTATCTCGGATCGCCAACACGTGTCGGTAATGTTAATGGCCTTTTTAATAACGTGTCGATACTGTATCGGTGAAACGGTTAAAAAATGAGAAAATTCGATTTTTAGAAGAGTGAAAGGGAAACTTGTGTGATACAGCTATACAGGCCGATTCATACCAGTACGTTTCGGATTTGAAGGTGACCGGTGTACCAGGTGAGATTTTATGTTGGCTGAGGCTGATTCCTTTCCCGCGCTGTCTTTTGTCCGAACTCCGAAAAGTTTTGGTGGTTAAAACTTAAACTAAAGATTATTTAGTGGGCCACGTCCGAGGTCGTAGATCCCTGCCGTACAGATAGAATATATGTCAATCGACTCAATCCCAGAGTAGGTTCCACTGCACGTGGTTGAAATAGAAGCTTATGTAATCACATACCATGTCATGTACACATTACTTAAATTTTAAACTATGTTAACTAATGATACATTTTATTACTAAAAAGTAATAATAACAATTATGATATATTTACATATAATTTTTATTTTACATTTATATAGGAAAAGGGTTTTTTTATGCAAATTAAGCAAAATTTAATAACTAAAGCATTGATCTTGGGAAAGTGTTGAAAAACAATACTAGATTGAATATCGCAAATGGCTCAATACTCTGAAGAAGACAACAAAAACAACACAGATCAATCATTTGTGGACAATCCAATCTTTTCAAAGGATTCATCTACAATTTAGAATATTTTCGTTTTCACTTTGTTTTCATTTGTTTTAGTGTTGTCATCTTTGGATCTTGGTTATTCAAACCCCGGAATCACTCTAGTGATCTATTAGTATTTGGTTGTCTCATAGCATGTGAGGTTTACTTGTTTAAGGATTGAAACCAACCATTATCACTTGTTGCAATGAAGCAATCTCCTTCCTCAAAACTTAGATTTTTTTTTTTTTTAATTGAAAAGTTTTGTAGATCTAGCTACAAGAGGTAAGAGGTGAGTTCATTGATTTTATAATATTATACTATAATTCATAAAACTAATACTTCCCTCGTTTCTATTATTTTTTTGCAATGAAGCCCTTTTTCCATCTATATGCTCACCGCTCCTCCCACATATGATCAATGCTCTTTTCCTCCTTTGTTAGAATCAAATCTTCTCATCTAATGAGTCATTGATTAGATACAGTGCCCTTATAAATCATTATGTACGAGGCTAGAAGATGATATGGAAACTTGTCAACTTATTCTAATTAGATCAAACTCTGCTTGTGAGGATGTACAAATACTTTTCAAAACTAAGGCATGCATTCACAAGAAGGACTTGCTAATTGATCTTTATCAAACCTAAAGGAACACAAATTTATATAGTTCTTGATTGCATGATATAAGAGCCACATATGAGTAAAATAATTTTTACTCTTACATTCTTTGGACACAAAGGTCATTAAAAAAAAAAAAAAAGAAAGAACTTATCATGAACAATTACAAAGTTTCGCTTTGACCAAAATAAAAATAATAATAAAAAATACACATTTCAGAGAGTGTTAATTTCTTATATTGGTTGAAGTAACATATAATGACCGGTTTCATCTCTCTCCATTCTCTCAACTTCACAAACTTTGTGGAACAATATAACTTGCAAAGTAAAAGGGAAAAAATTATTCATGTGTGGAAACTATTAGATGTTCGAGTTTTCTTTCAGTTGTGGTGAA
>NC_056570.1:3532227-3548574 GCF_013358625.1 Macadamia integrifolia | reverse complement strand
TTTCAAGGAAGTAGCAAATGCTCGATAAAGAATTGCATCTGACTTTTCCATACATGTTCATCATGGAGCTATAGTTTTGCAAGTGGTCAGACAGATCAGTATTCCCATCATACATTGAGAAGGTAGGCATATGAAAGCTCCGTGGAAAAACCGCATTCATTAACTCATGTGACAAGGTGTTATGTGCCAAAGCTACTTCTAGATCTGACGACAGCTTTTTGAGGCTGTCCACTTTCTCACTCAGTCATTCTAGGTCTTGTTGCTCTACTTCAGCTTCAGTAAGGGGCCTCGGGTTGGCTTCTCGACCCCTATAGTTGGTTCGTATCAGACTCTAAGCATACAGGTGTTGCTCAGGGCACTCTTCTTGGTGCCTCGATCTAAGCTCCTCTTTTGTATAATGGCTCCGACCATGTACACGCGTCACTCATATCCACAATATGGGTATGAGTCCTTCCTGTACCATGGTTTATTCCGGCACGTGGGGGTGATTGTCCTTCTACCTGGATCGAGCATTGCAACAAGTTAGTTAAGGCCTCAGGTTAAGTGAATTGTTCCTCCATGACCCTTCCTGGGCTCTTACGAGGCGGTTAACTTCCGGTAAGTCAGCCTGGTTGGGTTCATTTGTCGATTGAGGTCTACCGGTACTTGTTGATCCAGTCTGGCTACACCTTTGGGTTGGTCATGGTGCACAAGTATTCATATGCAAAATGGGTGTTGTCGGTAATGCCGAGCAGAACTTTTTACTGATGAAGTTCCTGACCAGGTTGTTGGTTTCAAGCATCTGCATCTACAGGTTCTGAATCTGGGAATTAACCGTCAGTGCTTCCGAGTCCATGTTTTCTGGTGGCGATGGCCTGGTACTTGTTGTTGTTGCTGCTGGAGGTGATTGTGGCAAAGGTCCTACCCCTGCCGTCAGGTGGTGGCAGTGGTATAGGTCCTTCTACTATCACTAATGGTGCCTACGAGGTAACGGGTTGTTTCTGAACATGTGTATGAACCTAGTTGCATGTCCTCATCACCGAGTGCTATGGACGGGAATGTGCTCTTTCCCATCCTGGTGGTGAGACCACACATTCACTTGGTAGTTGCATTCCGTAAATTTGAGCGAATGACTTTAATGTTTCAATTCCCACATACAGTGCCAATCTGATGTGTCAGATTCTTACCGGGTCGTGAGCTTTGTAGGAGCTGGAGCCCTATAGAAAGCATACACACAAAGAGTAAACCAAAAGTGTCAGATTGGCCCGACACATGACACTTCGATGCCTAAATCAGAATCCTTGCAACAAGTAAACTTAATTTTTCAAAAAAAAAATCGATCCCATTTCAGTGACTCACCTTTACTATTTATAGGCGTTGGACCATCGTTGTGATACCCTACTTTCTAAACCCGTCTAATTACCCGGTCGGTTCGGTTTGGTCTTATAGGACCTAAACCCGATTGAGCCGATTCGGGTGCCTTATGAAACATGATGGTAAGGGTGACTCTAAACTCCGATTGGCTAGACGAGTTGGAGTCGGTGCCTAGTGAAGTTAGCATGCCCAAGTCATACACTTGCAAGTATCACGGGGCCATGTATGCATAAGAAAGGTACGTACAATGTTTTATATCAAGTACGTGTGTTGATCAATTACCGAGAGTGAAATACGTGTCAGGGCCGAGCCTCATAGAAAATCCCAATGTTTTGACTAAGTTTTGACCGACTGATGGGTAGTCATAGGTGGGTCTAACCCACTAGTGTGACCCACCACTCTGGTCATTAGATATTTTGACCTAGGTATAAATAGCATTTATTACCTTTTTTTCCCTCATTTATTGTTTTACACGGTGGGTGAGAAAAGTAAAGAAGAGAGAGAGAGAAGAAAGAGAAGGGAAAAAGGAGGAAGAAAAATGGGAAGAAGATGCTCGTTGTGCGACGCCAAGGTTGAATCTTTCAATTTCGACGCCGGATTAGTGATCCTCATCTCAAGATCTATGATTTGAAGTGAGTAAAGTCTATATTTCTTAAGCCCCCAAGAAACCCTAAGTAAAACCCTTCAATTTGGGTAGGAATCTTTTAGATCTTGTTAACCCCACTTCAGATAATGAATCTAAGGTTTAATGAAAGACCTATATATTGTTTATGAAGGTTTTAGAGGAAGAAATTTCAAGATTCAAGAAGCATTGGTTGATCTCTTGAGCTAGAGAGGAGATTACGTGTTCTTGAGAAAAGAGGTTAAACCCAAGCTTAGAACTTTGAATCGATCCTAGATTTATGTTGAAATCATGATATGGAACCTTAGATTTGTGAAAAATGTGGTCGAATCAACCTGTGGTGGTTTCCCCAACATGGGATGAAGAATGGGGGTGAACAGCAAAATCTCGGTTCTGAGTGGTGGGTGCCTATAAATGGTCGGTCCCACCAATCCGGAGCTCGCCTGTCCTAGATGAACTACTAGATAGACCATCAAGCAAGACCGGTGGGCACCTGGCCCATTACTCTTGGACCTTCGATCCAGGCAGAACCCCTGGGTCAAGCTGCAAGCGAGGACCAGTGGGCCAGGCCCGTCGGTCCTTACACAGCAGCGGGACCTACCAATCCGACTCTTTAGGTTCCAATTGGGCCCAAATTTTTTAGGCAACCTCCTATGGTGATTCTAAACTTGTTGAAATCATCGTACTCAGTTGGTTGTGAACCTAAAGTGGAGATATACTAAACTCGATCTCTTTTATGATAGGTTTCACTAGAAACTCACGTCATCGCACTCTGGATCTTCCTGGTATCAAGGGTGATCATTGTACACAACTAGGTAAGTGGGAAGAGGACATTGACTTTATTTTTGAAGAAGTGTTTTTACATCATTCCACTATTTCTGTAGACTAGTCATGTCATCATTTCATTATTGTGTGTAGCATAGTCATTCATGAATATCATTTTCATGCATTGATGTGTGCATTATGAAACTCATTTATGATTTGATATGCAGATATCTTTAATTATTAAATGCTTATTCTTACTTTGAATTATGAGATGGATGACTTCAAATTATTGAATATGATGCAATACTAGACTAGATGTCGTAGTCGACTTGGATATGAATGCATTGGTGGCTCGTGGAATGGGACGCGGTGGCACTATGCAGTCGTACTATTTCATATAGAAGTATGCGGTTAGGAATGACATATCCCTGTGCTACGACCCTTCCCAGCAAGGGTTTAGGTGTTGGGTATTTGCTGGGGGGAAGCCTGAGGTTGTGTACCAACAGTGGCAGTTAGAAGTACGTCCGGCCGATCACTAGGACGGTCGGCAACTTTGGTGATATAACAAGAGGGTCAACCGTACTGCTTTTAAATTAATGCAGGGCAAGACCCATTTTACTTTAATACAGGGTAAGGCCCATTTTACTTTTTCGGTACCCACGACTGGCCTTCTCCGGCAATCCTATGGGCGTATCACGGGATGAGGTTCGTGGCTTGTACCCGGGGCATACACACACTGTGGTTGTGAGTAGCACATGACCTATGACTTAGATGTGATGTTTAGGTGGTTTAAGATAATAAAAAGGGATACATATAGGTGCATTTGTGTTGCGAATGAATGCTTGGTCTTTCTTTTCACTTTTTAGATGATCTTGTAGGTTATCCGGATGAAGAGCTAGAGCCGGGACACACTGTGGAGTTTTTAGCTCAGAACTGGTGGATCCCTGAATATCTTGGGCATGGGGCCTAGTGCCCATGCGAGAGTTGTGTTGCGGGACAGCAACACTGATACCAACCTGGGTTTCTTTTTTATTATTTTATGATGTTACCCCTTTTGTGCTTTGGATATTTAAATTGTAATTCTTGTATATATATATCACGCCTACGGGTCCACATGTATATGTACTACGTGATACAATTTGGGTATCAAGAGTATTGGGATATTTACAGGTATCTACATGTAAGACTTCCATTGAAATACAAAAATTACCTTCTTTAGTTGTGGGTATGCTATGTAGTGGTTACTGTATCAGATGATGCTGACAGGTTTTGGGTTCATAGGTGTTAACTCAGTCAACGGTCTAGTTTTGTGAGAACGGGGTGTGACAATCGTCTTTCATGGAGAGTCCCAACTCCTCCAACAAATAGCATGGGAGCTAATCCCTATTTTGTAGGAAGAAATTCTTGGGATACACCATTTGACTAGGGGATTTGAGGAGATTCGTCCCAGATGCCCCACACCTACGTCGGGCTTGATTCCTTACTTGAGAGACTCCCAAGAAGGGATGACTCCCCCAACTAATCGTCAGACAACCCCTGGGGTTTGGTGAGCTGGCAAGGCCCACCTACCTACCAATGCAAGATATCCGGGATTGGGCCCTCAAACAATGGGGGTGGTTAGGCTTTCCAAAAGGGGTCTGCCTAGCGGGGACAAGCTATTGGCTCGTCCCAAGGGGCGGAGCCGTGGGTCATCCCAATAAGGTAAGAATATCTTTGTTTTCACTCTGCTTTCATTTGTTTTATTGCTATCTTCCTTGGATCTTGGTATTTAACCCTGGTGGGTGTACTCTAATGACCTATTAGCATTTGTGTATCTCACAGGAGAGGTAAAATTCACTTGTGCTAATGCCAAAAATTTTATTGCTTTAGTGTTCCTTTCTGGTTTTCTCTTCTTCTCCATTTACATGTTTCAGTTTCATTCATCTGGAATTTCTGATGATTCACAAAAATGATCTCTCATCCAGCTCTCAGCCTATTGAATGCATCATGGAATTGAGGTAGTTACCGCAACAGCGGTGGCTGGAGAAACTATGGTTTTATTGGAAGTTGTTTTAGTATTGTGTTGCCTATGTTTAGGGTTGAAGAGAATAAAAAGGTAAAATGGTCTTTCGGACTATGATGTTTTGGGCAAGTACCCGGTGCACGAGGCTCCCACATGTGCGAAGTCTTTTTTTTCCTTACCTTCTTCCTTCTGTTGGGGAGGGGGATTTTCTAAATCAATACAGACTGAAAAGAAAGCTAGATTTGGTATCCATTTCTCAATTCAATTAACAAGTCCAATTTGCCCTACAAGTGAAAAAAATAAAAAAATTGGAGGTGGACAGACAAACTGGACAAAGAAATGAAAATCTCAAAACATCCTTCAGATCATCAATTTGATTACAGTGGTACACATGCTGAGCACCTTGAATCACTTCTCTTCTTCTATTTTGAGCACCTCATCTTCTTTGTTGTTGAGTCTCTTCTCCAATTCTTTTATCTTACCATTTCTGTCCATAAGCAAGTTCTTTAAAATCCGAAGTGCTTCTGAGACTTCAACAATACGGCTCTGGAAGGAACTGTCAGTTTCCTGGAACTCCTGGAACACTACTTCAAGTCCGGAGAATGAATTTCTTGTCTTCTCCAGTGAACTCCTGATCTCAATGAGATCTCTCTGAGCAGTGTCAATCTCATTTGACAATTTGGAATTTTTCTCCTTGAGTTCTTTACATTCTTGTTCGAATTTCTCTTCTTGTTTTCTGTAGACTTCTTTCTCCTCAGCAAGTAATTGTTCTGTGGCATGAAGGTTATTGTTTGAGGTCCGCAGGTTATATTCAGTTGTGTTTTTCTCTACCAGTAACCTTCTAATCGCTTCGGTTCTAACTATTATTTCTTGCTTCATCTTCTTAGCCAGCTCAATAGACGTATCAATCATCTCATCTTTCGCGCGAAGTTTTTTCAGGTAGGTTTCGTTAGACTGATCCTGAAGTTGTTTGTGCTCCTCAGTTGACTCTTTAAGCGCTTTCTGCAGACTAGCAACCTCTCTAGCTAGTTCATTGTTCTTTTTCATTGCCCGACTCTTTCTTCCTTCAGCTTCTTGTTTTTCTCTTGCAATCTGCAATTTCAATTTGCTTTCGTTATCCTCTTTCTCTTTTGATATTCTTTCCAATTCTAAAATTTTGTCTCCTAATTCTAGAATCATCTCATCTTTCACGCAAAGTTTTTCAAGGTAGGTCTCCTGAGACTGATCCTGAAGTTGTTTGTGCTTTTCAGTTGACTTTTTCAGTGCTTTCTGCAGACCAGCAACCTCTCTAGCTAGCTCATTGTTCTTTTTCATCGCCAGACTGTTTCTTCCTTCAGCTTCTTTTTTTTCTCCTGCAATCTGCAATTTCAATTTCCTTTCATTATCCTCTTTCTCTTTTGATATTCTTTCCAATTCTAAAATTTTGTCTCGTAGTTCAGTTTGAACCAACTGCAGCTTCAAATTTTTCTCTTCAAACTGCTCTTCCAGTTCCTTTTTCTGGGTTTGTAAAGAGGCCAGATCTAACTGTAAACCATTTATTATTCTCTGTTCCTTCCCATCCTGCAATGTTGAATTCTCATCTTTCAACTGATCTTCTCTGGCTTGCAGATCTCCAGAGAATATCTTCCCATTATCATTTGCAGCTTCAATTTGTTGTTTAATGCTTCCACTGGCTTTCTCCTTCGAAGAAGGATCCGAATCGGAATATTGGCTGAAAATTGTTCCTTCTTGGTAATAACATGTCCCCTTTAACTCTGCGGTATGATCATCATGAGGTTCGTTGAGTGATTTGTACTGTTTGCAGTACTCCGTGACGAGGTCAACAAGTTGTGACTCTATGTTCAAATTGCTCTCTTCTCCTTCATCTTTGATAAGCTTCAAGATCCTATTCGCTTTATTCTCAATTTCTGCATTATCATCAATCAAGTGAAATAATATGAGATGAACAATTCAAGTTCTAAAAGAACAGATTAAATAGCATGCCATTAACAAATTGTGGGCAAATAATCAAACTGGAAACTGAAGATAAAAGAAATGGATTAACTGCTTAACTTAAATCAAATCAGCAAGTAAGCTAGCTATACAATTAAAATAGCAGCTATCCAAGAGAACAAACTTCAGAGATTCAATCGTAACTCCTAAAAAACTACTAAGATTGAAAACATAAGAGCCATTGCAATTACCATTACATTTAGAAAAGAAATAACAGCAAATAAAGGAGAGAAAAAAAAATGAAGTTAAGAAGCACTAAGCAAATCATGTTGTTGTGTAAGGGTGTAAAGAAAATGGGTAATGAGGATGGTTTATTCGCAAATTAAGAATTGTATTTCTTCTCATCTAGTTTCTCAGGTTTGATCAATTTTCTTTATTTTGTCAAAACTAGCTTAATGAGTGAGTTAAGCTACACTTCATAGCCTTTTTTCTTTTCTTTTGTGGGTAAAATACACTTCGTAGCTACCTGGAATTAAATGCTTTCATTTTGGTTTGCCACAACATTCGTGTGCCTACAGTCTTCAACAAAAATGGATCCATTTCTGTACGTCACTGAAATATGAAGACATAGGGAGAGAGAATACTACCTGGTCGCATGGCCCCTGCTCCAGCAAGGGGGCCAATGGGAGTACATCCAAGCATCCAACCGGGGTGGGTAGGATGGTCATTTCACTGGTCCTGTGCTTGAGTGTGGGAGCGCACGACCGGTAGCATTCTTTTCTTCAAAGAAGAAATATATGTGTTTTCTATGTTCCTCACTTGTTACCACTGAATTTAACATAGTACATCAACCCCTCCCCCCCCCCCCCCCCCCCCCCCCCCCAAAAAAAAAAAAAAAATTAACATAGTACCTCACTAAGGAGTGTACTTCTGCCGTTCACTCAGATAGTATTAGTCAACTACTGAAATGTCTCTACCAAAAAAAAAAGAAAAAACTACTGAAATGTCTATTTCAGGGGAGGTAGCACCATGTCCATTATAAAAGCATGGTGGTCATCCAGTAGGTGTGCTCACCCCCCCTCCCCCCTGTGGAGAAGGTTGGCCATTGGCCATCAACATCCAGTAGGGGGCACCGTAGGATCGATTATCCAAGAAGAAAAAATGTGGTCTTACGGTGGATCCACTTCAACACAGGCATAGGCCAACTGCACAGCTGGAATCCCAATTGTAAATTACCAGATTATCTGAAGAACACAGTGTCAGCATTGTTCTTTTCTGTTCTTACAGACTCATATCAATGAGGAAATATTGGAATGGTAATAACAAGATAAAAAGCGAAGCAGAATGAGCATTGTAAATTGGAAAACAATTAATGGTCACAAAAACCGTAGGATTTACTGAAACTAGACCTAAGGAATGTCTGGAAACAACAAAACTATAACATTAACATATATAGAGAGTAAGAAAATTAACCCACAACTGGACCTAAGGTGTCAAAAAGACAAAATAAACAGAAAACAATATGAGAAATAGAATAATTTTTTTGCATATTGAGAAAATATTATAAAATATCTTTATCCGATTTCCTAATTCCATTCTGTCTTCATTGGAGGAAAAACAATGAATTTCTTCAATGACATTTGAAAGATTAAGACCATTTCCTAGAATTACCCTTTTTTGTCTCTTCAAGCTGTTCAGTTTTTTCAGGAGCAACATGAGACCCCAAAAGGGATTTTATTTCATCCCTCCAGTGATGTTCCGTCATCCTTGGACAATGATCTGGAACAAAGAAATCAAACAATCGTTATAATTTGAACATGCTAAACATGACTCTGTACAAGAACTAGATTAATCAATTTTTTGAATGAATAATTGAAAGATTGGAAGTACAGACAAATCAGAAAATTGAAACTGAAACCTTAATTGAAAGATTTTGAACCTACTAAGGAAACTAATAATTCTTCAAAAAAAAAAAAAAAAAAGATTTCTTGATGAAAAAACCTGTGTATTCCTATTTTAGGCTACATATGTTATATGTTACCAATTCCGCAGTAATATATTCCAAAATGAGAGAAGGAGGAACTTGAGCTAAAATCTTAAACTAAGAGCCTCAAAATGTGAAAATATAAATCATCAAAAACGATAAAAGATGGGATGAAGAGTGAAGACTCACATCCGCCTTGATCTTTTTGCTGTTCTGTGATGTCGCTTCAAGACAGATCTAACCATGAATGCGAATTTCAGCTCTGGCCAAGAACACAAAAACGAATACCAAATTAAAAACTAAAATGAGAAGCAGAGGGGGACGAGAGAAAGAAGAAGAATATAAGGGAGGTGTAAAAAACAAGTGCCTTACAGCAACTTCCACACAAGAATTTCGACTAGTTTATCCCAATAGAAAAAAACGTTAAAGAAGAATCGATCCAGAAACCAGACTCCATTAGTACCTGCGAGTTAGAGCTCGGAATCTTGGATATCATCACCAAAAATTGATTTGGGAAGAATTTCGTCTAGAATATTAAAGAAGAATCAATCCAGAAACCAGACTCCATTAGTACCTGCGAGTTCGAGATCAGAATCTTGGATAGGTCACCGAAAATCGATCCAATCTTCTTGAAAATTCGAAGACGAATGGGAAAGAGATGAAGAAATGGATATCGAAAGAATTTCGCCTACAAAAATTAAACAAAAATCGATCCAGAAACCAGAATCCACAAGTACCTGCGAGTTCGAGCTCAAAATCTTGGATATCGTCGCGGAAAATCGATTCGAGCTTCCTGAAAATTCGAAGACGAGTTGGGAAAAAATCTGAATTGAAGATTACTGGTAGTGTGCTATTAAAGCAGAGCCGAAGAGTGAAGACGGAAGACCGGAGAGTGGGCGTCGCCACGTAGTTTGACGTATCTGTATCGGATCGCCAATTGTTACGTACCGCGGTATTGTTAATTACCTTTGTTATAACGTGTCGATACCGTATCGGTGAAACGGTTAGACAATCAGAAAATTCGAATTTTAGAAGAGTGAAAGGGAAACTTGTCTGATACAGCCATACAGGCCGATTCATACCAATTAGTTTCGGATTTGAAAGGTGACCGATACCCGTTCCTGTGCACCAGCTGAGATGATATGGTGGCTGAGGCTGATTCCTTTCCCGCGCTGTCTTTTGTCTTCTCCGAACTTCGAAAAGTTATGGTGGTTAAAACTTTAAACGAAAGACTATTTAGTGGGCCACGTCCTGGGTCCTAAATCCCAACCGTACAGATGGAATATCTATCAATCGGAAAGTAAGTTCCACTGCACGTGCTTGAAATAGAAACTTATGTAATCACATACTATTAAAAAAACAACAATAATAATAATAATAATAATAATAATAATATATTTTACATGTAATTTTTATTTTATTTATATAGAAAAGGGTTTTTTTTGCAAATTGAAGAGACATTTAATAACCAAAGCGTTCATCTTCGGAAAGTATTGAGAGATAACACCGGATTGAATGTTGCATATGGCTTAATAATTTTACATATAATTTTTATGTTACATTTCTTTGATAAACAGAGTTTTTTTATGCAAATTAAAAAGAAAATTTAATAATCACACGTTCTTTGAAAAGTGTTGAGAGACAATGCCGAATTGAATATCACAGATGGCTCAATACTCTCAGGACGACAATAAAAACAACTGAGACCACAGATCAGTAGCTTGAGGATGATCCAATCTTTTCAAAGAATTCATCTGCAGGTAAGAATATTTTTGTTTTCACTTTGCTTTCATTTACTTTAGTACTATCTTCCTTGGGTCTTGGTTATTCAACACTAGGTATTACGCTAATGATCTATTAGTATTTGGTTGTCTCACTACTGGGTGAGGTTTATTTGTTTAAGGACCGAAATCAATCATTATTGCCCAAACCCTTAGAAAATAGAAAGAATAGGCAAAGATTATCATAGATCTTCGATTTAAAAAAAAGAAGTACCCAATGCACAAGGCTTGCACCACCATGGAGTCGGGGAGAATCATAATATATGTAATCTTAACCCTGCTTCGTTTACCCTTGTTTCATGTAGAGGCTGATTTCTCGACTCAATCCCTCGACCGCTGGGTTGCAATGAAGCAACCTCCTTCCTCAAATATTGGATTTTTTGAAGTTCTTAAATTGGAAAGTTTTGTAAATTGGAAAGTTTTGTAGATCTAGCTACAAAGAGGTGAGATGTGAGATCATTGATTTTCTATTATTTTTCTAGAGTTCCTAAAACTAGTACTTTCCCGATATCCCTCTCGTAGCCCTTTTTTCAGCTATCTGCTCAACTCTCTCCCCTCATATGGTCAATGTTTTTTTTTTTAAGAGATGAGAATAAATGAGATCTCATGTGATCAATGCTCTTTTCCTCATTTGTTGGAATCAAATCTTCTCATCTAATGAGTCATTTATAAGATACAATGCCCTTATAAATCATGAAGTACGAGGCTAGATGATGATATAGAAAAGTAGTCAACTTATTCTAAAATAGATGAAACTCTGCTTCTAAGAATGTACACATACTTTTCAAAATTATGGCAAGCATTCACATGAAGGATTTGCTAACTGATCTTCATCAAACCTAAAGGAACACAAAATTATATACTTCTTGCTTGCATGACATCAGAGCCATATATATGTAAAATAATTTTTACTCCTACATTATTTGGACACAAAAGTCATTAAAATAAAAAAATTGATCACAAACAATTACAAAGTTTCGCTTTCACCGAAATAAAAATAATAATGAAAAATACACATTTCAAGTGTTAAAGTCTTACATTAGCTAGATTAACACAAGCTGACTGGTTTCATCCCTCTCCATTCTCTCAACTTCAAAGACTTTCTGGAACAATGCAACCACCCAAACAAAGGGGAAAAATTATTCAGGTGCAGAAATTATTGGACGTCTGAGGTTTCTTTTAGTTGTGGTGAAGGAGGAATCCTTTCACCATTGCCTTTGGTCTATCTAATTGGATTACGATGACTTGAGCGGAGTGTTTTCGACCCTTTACAATAGGGGTTTGAAGCTCTACAATGATATAAGAGTCCAATCGGAAGGTCAAATCACCAATGGCGAGATGATTCTTCCTTGCCTACGAGTCAAGGAAAACTTTGTCCATTAGAGTTAGGATTAGACAAGATGTTTAAAAAAAATTGCAAGCTTGTCAATTATTTTTTGAGTATGACGTAGGGAACACCCAAACACAGACCCCTATTTCGAGGGCCGTGGCTGTGTCTGGGCATTCTGCGTCAAATCAATAGTATTCTTTTTCTCTTATTTTTTCTTGAGGGCAATAAAGTGTTTATTATTCTTACTTCCACATTTCAGCCCATGGGGAACATGAATACCACATGACTTGGCAGCATTGATGAACTTCTGCATACTAATATATTTTTTTTCATAAGGAGAAACAGTTCTGCAGAAAGTTGGAAGGTCCAGTATCCTTATTACTTGGCAGCACCCTCGTGATGGTTTTCTTGCCACCCCTCTTTTGACAATAAATTGGCCACATTGTTTTGCAAATGCTTCTTCTTCTTGAGCCCATACGCCATTGCTAGAAATCAAAATTAAAACCATCATTAAGATTGCTAAGGACACAACCAATCTTACAACATGCCATCTCCATCTCTATCTCTCTCTCTCTCTCTCTCTCTCTCTATATATATATATATATATATATAGAATGTATGTTCCTTTCCTCCACTGCTAATGTTTGTACCCATGGCTGATATATATATATATAGATATATATAGAGAGAGAGAGAGAGAGAGAGAGAGAGAGAGAGAGAGAGGATCATCCCTACATGAATTGTTGGATAGATGTTTGTGTGTGGGTAGTTTGTTGGAGACAAAAGAGGAGCTTTGGAGGCATCTATGCGATTGAGAACATAATAAACTATGTAGATAGTAACTGACTTGAGCTGGCATCTTCTTTTCTGGCTTAGGGTTTGTTCCCATTTAGTTAGGTAGTTATAGACTATTGTTTAGTCATTAACCCAAAAAATCTGGTGCTACAATCCACTGTATTAAAGACTATAAATAAACCCATTCTGTAAAGTCTCACTTTATTGGAGTGTGGTTTTGTACGCAAATACAGCTTCGAATATAAAAATATTCGGTTTTGTTTGACGGTCAATAAATGGGTAAAAAGAAAAAGTTAAATTTAAGAAATGAGAGACACATAAACTAAATCATTGACTGCAAATATTATGTAGTGGCATATGAATCATCTCCGCAAACATTGGCTGTCTAGTGAGACATTCAACGACTAGGGTGCACCATATGTTGAGATGTATACCCGGGTCCTCCCACCTACCGGATGCTTCACTGGTCAACCCAATGGTTGGAGAGGACATGGATCCTATCTAACTACGTCAACTATGCAAAATCTTTGTTCAACACCAATGACTGTCCAACCACTCCTCCAATGGTTGGGAGGAGTTGGACACGCATCTCCAAGTGTTGGCAGGAGTTTGATATGTATTCAAGTTTTTCCAATCATTGAATGGTGGTTGAACTAGAGTTGGACACCCAAGTTACTGGAGAGGAGTCAGATCCTTCGTTCTTGTGGAGTTGTAGGTGGAGAGCGCAAAGTGAAGGCTACTCAGCAAGAAAAAAAATGAAATAAACTTTTTTTCTAAGGAGGGGACACAAACCGATATTGGAATGCTTGATATGTATCAGTATTGTTAGTCATCAATCCCAATAACATATCAATTTCGGTGCAACCAAACAGACCAAGGGAAGATAAGGCTAGGTGGGTTGGGGTAAGACGGGTTATGTCTCTCCCTTGTATTATTTTTATATTTTATTAATAATATCTTAGGGTTTCCTCTGGTCCCAAATAATATTCAGGATAATAAAAAAAGAAGACCAAGGGTAAAATAGAAAATCCGATTAAAAAAAAATCAAGGGAAATTTTGTTTGATATGGGTCGCTCTATACCGATACGTATCTATATCATATCGGTTTTAAAGGTCACCGATACCCGATCCAAGACCGTTCGTTATAACCATCCAACAAGGTGAGATGCCATGACGGCTTATTCCTTTCCCGCGCTTTGGCTTTTGTCTCGTTATGGTGGTTTAAAATAAATACCTTTTGCTGGGCCACGTCTCGAATCCCAGATCCCAACCGTACATCTGGAATCCATATCAACGCGAGAGGAGGTCCCACTGCACGAGCTGAATACACATGCCCGAGTCTTTTTTTCTGTTTAGGTCCAATTTTTTTTTTTGGTATAGTGTTTAGGACCAATTCAAGTCTGCAAAGCCTTGAGGTTTGAGTGATTTGAGAGACTCTTCTTCTGTAATCTGATGCCGTAATTGCCTGTTATGCCCTAATTGCAGAAAACTTTGTGGATTCCAAAAAATAATCAGACACTTCTACTCAGTTCATCTCCAACCCGAGAACGCAGGTAAGAATATCTTCGTTTTCACTCTGCTTTCATTTGTTTTAGTGCTATCATCTTGGATCTTGGTTATTCAACCCTAGGGAGTGTACTCTAATGACCTATTAGCATTTAGGTGTCTCTCAGGAAGGCAACATTTGCTTGTGGTAATGCCAAAAATTTTATTGCTTTTTGTGTTACTTTCTGGTTTTCTCTTCTCCATTCACATTTTCAGTTTCATTCGTCTTGTATTTCTGACGATTCAATTGATGATTGGCTGTCTTTAGAGCATGATGTTAACTCTCACTTATGTGTGACCTTAAGTTATTTCTAATGAATATAGGATGATGAGTGACAAGAAATTTGTCCTATTTACAGCTACCTCTTTTATATTACCCCATTTTGTTAACTTCATTTTGAGATTCGCATGAAGGGTAAGTTTGATTTCAGATATCAGCTCAAGAATGCTGAACCTTTTTTTTTTTTTTGATAGAGAATGTTGTATCTCATAGTAACTAGAAAGAGGGTAAAGAAAAAAAAAAAGCAGTGTGTGTTCACAGTTGTGTCATTCTGATGATTTTCTATAGTTTGCATAAATTTGGACTTTGGGTTTGTCCTCATGCATGCCCAGTCTCAATTTATGATTTTCTATTAACCTTAACTGAAACTTTTATATGGTTCCTGTATGACTTGTTAGTTTCTCCTTTAATGTGATCAACTTTCTGTCGATATATCCTAGTGAAGATTATATATGCAGTTTTCTTATTGTAGGAACTATGAGGCAGTGTTGGAGCTTTCTAAGGCTTTGAACCATCAAGGTTTAAAACTTGGGATCTGTCTCGGCCTATACCTATCTGGAGATGGATTTGCCTTTTCTTTTTTTTTCCTTGAAATTTTGGTATTTTTGGACCATTTTACCCTTAGGACTTACCGATGGCTAGTATTGTGTCAGGGATCGGTCTCGGCCAATACCACTCCAATCCGGGTACTGACCAATCCTATCTGATTTTAAAATTATGTGAACCATTGTTAATGATACTGCAATGCATGGCTTAAAATGGTATTGGGCAAATAAAAGAGTTTTTGGGGCCATTGTTAAGTATGAACATGTTTTCCCACCTTTTGATTGAATTGTTGGACCCTAATCTGGCCTTTAAGGACAATAACATATGGGCTACGCTGGGTGGATTGCGATCCTCTCCAACAATTTTCCTCCCATCGGTTCTCCAACCTCTCACAGGCATGCATGGGATTGTGTGCCCCCATGTGTTGGGCAGTGTGCCTGTGAGAAGTTAGAGAACCGATGGAGGGAAAATCGTTGGAGAGAATCCGAATCCACACTGGACAGAGATGAAGATGATGCAATTCTCACCTTTTGACACCAACCCAAATTGTTTTTTAGTGGCAGCAGATATTTTCTTTCTTCTCTCACTTCTCACTTTGAGCTTGGGACTCTCATGATCAGCAGTGAGGGTCCTGATCTACCCACAGGTGGAGAGATCGATTCAAGCAAAGCACAATCTGGTGGTGATGGAAGGAACAGAGAGAGAAGGTGCTATTACTGCGAGTATTGTGGTGTTTGTCAGTCCAAAAAGTCGATGATTACCTTGCATGTGCTTGCCCACCATAAGGTTTCACATTTTTCTCCTTCTCTGCTCTTTTAAGTTGAGAGCTTATGCAAATTGTACATTTTCTTTGTTGATTGTTCTTGGGTTGGGTTTCTCCTTGATACATTCTTGTAGTATGAATGTATGATTTGCTTCTGGTATTAGTGCTTTGGTGGTTAAGTTTCAATTCACTGTTCATTATTGTTTGTGGTGAGGGTATAATCAAGGGTATTAATTGGGAAGTTCAGAGCAGATCTTACTTTTCTTTTTCCATTTTAGGATGAGATTGAGAAGAGAGTCGATGGAAATGAACGTAAGGAGGAGAAGTCCAATATTTGTCAAGAGTGTAGTTCGAGCTTTAAGAAACCGGCATATTTGAGGCAAAATATGCAAGGTCATTCGCTTGAGGTATTTCTCTACTATGCCACTTCCCTTACAATTTTCCTTGCTTCCTTCTTCTCAATTCCATTTTTATTTTATTTTTCTGTGGAAGTTTTAGCATCTTATCCCTTTCTGAAATTCTGATATCTGAGTGTGATGCGTTCAACATTAAAATACTAGATCTTCCCAACTAGAATTGCTCATCATCAAGTCTGTTTATATTATTTGCTTTAACTTTTTTTTTGGGGGGGCGGAGGAGGGGGGGGGGG